>NW_005054723.1:10038-13495 GCF_000277835.1 Geospiza fortis | reverse complement strand
ATAGGCTAAGTGATAAGGATGGAGATTCAAACACCAGGAGGACGACTGTCTCCAGAGATGTATATTTCAAGGGATTTTTTCGTCTGACAAGACCCCAGCAGTTATTCACCAATTCCAAGAAATGCGGCAGCAAGAAAGAAAAAACTATGATAATATGCTAAAGAAGGGCCCCTTCCAGAGCCCAAAAGACTGTGTAAAACGAACCCTTTAGAAATGACATTGAGAGACCTATGGGGACTTCGGTGCGATAGAGGCCAAATCCTGGGTATCCCCGACTCTGATCGCCTGGCTCAGAGTCAAATTGCTTGTGGCTTTTTCCAAATTTATACTTTGATTATTTAATAAATTTCCTTAATTATTAAGTTGGAATATTAATTTATAACAATATGCATATGTCTTTTATGCATATGCAACAGGTTAGGGGATAAAATAGACTTGGGAATTTTTGGTGGTGCGCATGTCCTTTGGGGAGCTATCCCACATGCATTCAGCACTGAAATAAATCAGAGTGGCTTTACAACTTTTACAAGTTGTAGATTTTTTTCCGCAAATCAATATGTGAATATGGGAGAGGGAACATGTAAACGGACCCCCTGGGGAGGATAAAATGCCACTACAGCACCTGATGTGGGATCATAATAAACCCAGGGGAAGGGAAAACATGGAAGAGTGCAGAGCATTGATTATCAGGGGAATTAGGGAAGCAGCTCCCCATAATCAGAATGCCCACAAAGCATTTGCAGAGCAACAAAAAAAGGACAAAACCCCAACTGAATGGCTGGAGAGGTTAAAAATGAATATGAGGCAGTACTCAGGAATGGATACTGATACGGAGGCTGGACAAACTGTTAAAAGTGACCTTTTTCACCTATGCCTGGCCAGGTATATGAAAGGAGCTAGAAAGATTAGAGGATTGGCAAGACAGAGGGTTGAATGACCCGGTAATGGCAGCTGCTATTGCTGCTATTGCTGCTATTGCTGAAGGAAACCACCTGGCGAAAACAGTCACTCCTATAGGGAGGTGAGGCCCCAGTCAGGCCACAGCAGGGGGGCTGGGAGGAAATTAAGGGGAACGGAGCTCCCTGGGAGAGACGCCCTACAAGGGAAGAAGGGGAATTTCATAATCGGGGCCCAATCTGCCATTTTTGCAAGAAAATTGGACACTTAAGACAAAACTGCCCACAGAGAGAAAAGGATCTGAAAGTTTTCAAGGAGGTTCAAGAAACAGACAAAATAGCGGGGTCACGGGCTCTATCTCATAGGGGCAAAATACCAACAGGAGCCCTCGATAACTTTAAAAGTAGGCCCCCAGGAGGAGGAATTCGAGTTCTTAGTAGATACAGGGGCAGAAAGGACACGTGTAAAATCCCAACAGGGTGTGAGAAAAGCCAAGATACAATTCAAGTAGTAGAGGCAAAAGGGGAAGGATTTAGAGCGTCAGTCATAAAACATCTGGTATTTGAAGGAACCAACAAGATAGGGAGATGTTTTATTTGTACCAGGGGCAGGATGTAATCTGCTAGGAAGGGACTTGCAACTAAAGTTAGGCATAGGGGTCCTTCCAGAGGGGGATAAAATGGTAGTTAAACTCCTCAGGTTAAAAGAGGAGTATGAAAAGCAAATTGAAGAAGTACTTTGAGCCAAACCTGGAAATACGGGTAAGTTAAACATAACCCCTATAGTAATTGAAATAGCCAACAAAGACTGTCCAATTTGGGTATGGCAATATCCACTCTCTCTTGAAGGGAGAAAAGGGTTGAAAACTGTAATTCAATAATTAATCAAAGATGGAACTTTAGAGCCCTGCATGTCTCCCCAAAATACCCCCATATTACCAGTAAAAAAATCAAACGGGACATACAGGCTCGTCCAAGACTTGAGAGAAGTAAACAAAAGAAGTATAGATCAATATCCAGTAGCACCAAATCCCTATACACTGTTAAGTAGAATTCCTCCACCACACCAATAGTTCAGTGTAGTGGATCTCAAAGATGCCTTTTAGTCTTGTCCCCTCACAGAGGAAAGCAGAGATATATTTACTTTCAAATAGGAAGATCCCGATACAGGGACAAAGCAACAATTCAGATGGACTAGATTGCCCCAAGAATTTACTGAATCCCCTAATTTATTTGTACTGCAACATTTCCACATAACACCAGAGGTAAAACTTATCCAATATGTTGATGACTTCCTTCTCTCAGGGGAGGATGAAGAAAAGGTCCGAGAATCCACCATATCATTACTAAACTTTTTAGGGAACCAGGCTCTTTGGGTATCAAAAGAAAAGCTCAAATTTATAGAGAGTGAAGTAAAATACTTAGGGCATACAATAAGCCGGGGGAGCTGGTGATTAAATCCTGAAAGGATTGCAAGAATAACCTCACTCCCCCAACCAAAAACTAAAAAGGAAATCAGAAAACTATTGGGGTTGTTAGGATATTGTAGAATATGGATTGAAGAATACACTCAAGCTGTTAAATTCCTGTATGAAAAACTGGTAAAGGAAGAGATTACATGGGAAAAAGAAGATGAGCAGAGATTTGAAAGTTTAAAACAGAAGTTAATTAGGGCCCCTGCTTGAAGTCTTCCTGCATTAGATAAGCCTTTTTACCTATTTGTAGATGTGGAAAATGGGGTAGTCCATGGAGTCCTAACTCAAGAATGTGGGGGATCCAAGACACCAGTAGTTTATCAGTCAAAATTGTTCGACCCTGTTAGTAGAAGGTGGCCAACCTGTATCCAGGCAGTAGCCTCCACTGCCCTATTAGTAGAAGAAATTAGAAAATTGACTTTTGGGGGGAAATTAAAAGTGCGCACCTCACATGCAGTTCGAAATATTCTAAACCAGAAAGCTGAAAAGTGGCTCACTGATTCTCAAGTGCTAAAAAATGAAGCAATTTTGATAGATAAAGATGACCTAGAACTAATTACAGATAAGCACCTCAATCCTGCCCAGTTTTTGTATGGGGAACCAGTAGAAGAACTAGTGCATGATTGCTTAGAAGTTATAAACTAACAGACCAAACTGAGAGAGGATTTGACAGACCAACCCCTGCAGGGGGGGAAACATCTATACATCGACAGCTCCTTGAGGGTGATTCAGGGGAAGTGAATGTCAGGATACGCTATAGTAGATGAAGGATTAGTGACCATAGAAAAGAGAAGGCTACCCCCCAGTTAGTCAGCTCAAGCATGTGAATTGTACACCTTGAAACAAGCCCTTGAGATATTGACACAAGAGAGGAGGACTGTATATACTGACTCCAAGTACATCTTCAGAGTAGTACATACGTGGCATGGGCAGTCGCTTGGTGATCCTCCAGCTAGCCCTCACCTCCTGGCCCGTGCCAAGAGTGGCTGCCCCCTATCCGCCCCTTGGGTTGGTCTGGGTGGCAGTAGAGCAGGGCTGCCTAATTCCCAGAGGCAGCAAAGCTGCTCTGTGTGGCCACCGATAGGA
>NW_005054723.1:2789-9135 GCF_000277835.1 Geospiza fortis | reverse complement strand
CCCAAGCTAGAAGATGAGAGAGAGAAAGCTAGTACGGGCCTGTGGCCTTGAAGTGATATCAGCCTGTGAAGAAAGAGGGGGGAAGAGAGAGTGCAGCAGAGAAGGAGCCTGGCCGCGTGCAAGAGTTTGTTAACCCCTTTCTAGACAATGAAGACCTCACAGAGCATTTGGACCTTTCCCGGAGGGGAGATAGAGTAGATGATAAAGAAGAAATAGGCAAGTAAATGACAGTCAGAGCAGTGAGTGAAGCTAGGAGAGTAAAGAAGAAGCCGGAAAGAGATGATAGAGTAGCTAGTTGCTAGACTCTTTTTAGTACAGCCATAGACAGAACCATGCTTCCTCGCGACACAGAAGCTGCATGCAGGGGGGAGGCGATGGCTCAGAACTGAGAAAGTTCAGTTTTGGAGACCCCCCGGCCCCAGGGGGTAGACAAGTATGGGGGAGACAAGAAGTCCCGAGATGAGAGAAAACTGTGCTTTTTTTAGAACTAGTCAAAGCACCCTTAAAAAGATAACCCTTGAAGCAGCTCTGTTCCAAGTCCAGTAGTGAGAGTGCTGGGCATGCAAAGAAGAAGTCACCATGGCCCCAAAAAAGACTCCTCTCCTCTTGATAGACTAAAATTGAGTATTTACAGAGTGATAGATGGAGACTTGAAATTTAGAAGATGTATTAGAAATGTGGTGGGAAGAGGAAGAAATGCTTTTTGTGGAGTTTTCATTTTCCAAGTGTGTGTGTGCGTGTGTGTGTGTGTGGTTTTTTTCCTTTTGTAGTTTAGTTAATAAACTTTTTTTCTAAAGTAGAGGCCTGCTTTGCTTATTTCCTAGTCACATCTCACAGCAAACACCAGAGAAGTATATTTTCATGAGGCACTGGCATTGTGCCAGTGTCAAACCATGACAGCACACCAATGGAACTTTGAGGGAAGGCTGATAGACAAGGAAGGTTCTAGAGAAAGGGGTGGGGTTACATTTGATGAACAAGGGAAGACGGCAGTACTTCCAGGATTGGCAGGGAAGGGTCTGGAAATCAGGGAGGTGCAAGGGAGATTGACGTGGGGACTGACAAAGGATTAGGCGGGAAAATAGTAGTAAACAACTTCAGGGCAAAACCATTGGGGAAACCAAACGGGGTACATGGAGCAAATGACTATAAACTCACAATAAGGAACACTTTAAGATTACAACAGAAAAACAATCTACCACACATACATTTAGGAAAATCTAGGAAGAAAGAAGATTATTCAGTTCTAAAGGGAAAAAACTAATTAATGAAAGACTCATCTCAGATGTGTTAGAAGCCTTACAGTTGCCAGAGGAAATTGCTGTTGTGCATATTTGGGGGCATCAGAAAGGGGCCACTTTAGAAATAAGAGGGGATAACTTAGCAGACTTAGAAACAAAAAAATGCAACTAAATCTGGAGAAGAGAAGGTGATGATAATACTGACCCCTATTGGAGAAATTGAAGATGTACCAGTATTCAGTAAAACTGAAGAAGAGGATCTTCTTAGAATAGGAGCAAAAATGAACAATGAAGGGAAGTGGGTGTTATCTGATGAGAGGCAGCTTTCAAATAAATCATTGGCCAGGAAAATATTAGAAAGTATGCGGGGTAAAACTCACTGGGGTACCCAAGTGCTGAGTGATCAGTTCTTGAGAAACTGAGACTACATAGGAATTTATGGAATAGCTAAACAAATAACTGAAAAGTGTGAGATATGTCAGAAAGTAAACTGAAACATCATGAGGAAAGCCTGCCAAGGTGGGGGAGATTTAGCCTTACAACCTTTTCAAAGCATCCAATTAGATTTCACCGATCTCCCCCAGGTGCAACAGTGGCAATTTTTTTTGGTAATAGTAGATCATTTAACCCATGGGGTAGAGGCGGTGCCAGTAGTTAAAGCTACTACCAATGTAGTATGCAAAACTCCTCTAGAACTAATCATTCCCCGCTGTGGAATGGTAAATCACATTGACTCAGATAGAGGGACACATTTTACTTCAAAAATACTACAGCAAGTAGTCCGAGCTTTAGGTATAAAGTGGGAATTACACACTCCATGGCATCCACAGTGTTTAGGGTGGGTTGAAAAGATGAATCAAACTTTCAAGAGAACTCTAACAAAGCTTATGATTGAAACCCAAATGTCATAAATCAAGTGCCTACCCCTAGCCTTGTTAAGAATTAGAACACAGCCTAGATCAGACTTTAAAGTTTCACCTTATGAAATGATGTTTAGTCTACCCTTTTTTGACTTCACGCAATAGTATGACCACTTATGAAGGGGAGGACAGCGTCAGGAAATATGTCCTGTCCATAGCACAAACTTTAGAGGAACTCTGGGAAAAGGGAAGAATCCCTCAGACTGCTACCCTAGATTTCAAAATTCATAGTGTTAATCCTGGGGACTGGGTAATGGTTAAATCATGGAAAGATCAACCTGTAGCCCCTGACTGGGAAGGTCCTTTTCAGGTGCTGCTAACCACCAAATCAGCTGTACAAGCTGCAGAATGAGGATGGACTCAGGCTAGCAGGATAAAAGGACCAGTAAGAGAACCCTGCAATGGGAAAATCATCACTTCCACTGAAGGACTGAAAATGACTTTAAAATGGAATGCACAAGCTCAGTGTAGCAAGTAAACCATGAGCAACCACACATCAATCCAGACTGGGGGGAGTTCCCCGCGGGCTTTATTGATTCATTTGTATTCCCAAAGGCCAGAAGCTTTCCATACTCTGGGGCAGTGGGTTACTATCCCCAATTGGGGGGATCAGGTATATACAAATTAACAAACACTGGGTCCATAGGCGAGCCTAGGGTTTTTGCTTTTGCCAGTGACGTGCAGAAAGAATAACCATTAGCCCTCTCTGCTGAGACATCTGCCAGATTTATTCCTGATCACATACCCTGCTTAAAGCATCCCGGAATGAGACACTCAAGTTGGGTACAATGTCAGTGTGAAAACTGTGGCCAGCTCTAGCGTTGTAGCTTGCTCAGGCGGCAAGTGTGTTGCAAAATTTACCAAGATAAAGGGAAAAGTTCCAATACTAATTGAGGGCAGGTACCAATTCTAACATTTTGTTGTGGAGTTGAGTGGATGCTCCCTGATACTCACGAGCTAGTAGAAGCTGAGTAGGAGGCTGTCGTAAATAAAAAACAAGGACCGTATTTTGAATGCAGGCAACTGCTCTATATGATGGGGAGGTAATAAGACCCTATTCTGAGAGTGAACTTAATAAAAGCTGACTTATTAAGGAACTACAGAGAACCACAATATAAGAAAAGCAGGTGACATAGGTAATTTTAGGATAAGGAGACCAGAAGGCAAGACCAGATTAACCACTATACCCACCACCAAGAAGATCACGTTCACATGCTGTGGGCAGCAACCCCATCAGGCATGGAAGGTGAGGGTACATGTTATACTGGGCTTCTGTTACTCCTTATTAGTCACGTCACCTTTGGGAATCCAGATGATCCCTGCCACAAATGCTACAGACCACTATACCATGGGAAAACCCAAGGTTCTTACTTTAGCTTTCATACCTTCATCAGCCACCACTACTATAACTCCTCTCAGGTAGACACCTGCATACAAAATGACAGAATATATAAAGTTACCAAAATTGTAGGGTCAAAACAGAAGTGCCTACAAAGAGACAAATGGGTTTGTTTCTCCATGAGTCAAAACCAAGAATGGAAAAAGTAACGAGATTTGATACAAGATTTAATACGGGAACGAATAATGATAAACAAAGAAAACAGACACAGTAACCCACCACTCCAAAGCTAATTCCACATGGAAGTTTATATGCAAAACTCAGACAACAACTAGAAAATGAAATATAAATACTGAAGTTACGAAAAACTTTGTTTGTAGATCTAGGAAAAAGGTTTAACAGAGAACTAAATGTTACTAACTGGAAGGTTTGTGGGGGAGCTTTAATGTCCGAAGAATGGCCATAGAAGGGTAGTAGCCTAGACCCAGTTTAACTTCTCCAATGAAACAGAACCAAAATAAAAGGGGAAAATAGGCCAGAGGGGTAGATATTAAGTTCAGAAATAATTGGAGTGCCTCTGGCTTATAAGAAGAGAATTTTCAGACAATGTAAGACAGATTGCCTGTAAAAGATATAAAGTTTATAATAGAACTTTCATATAGTGGATCCCTGAAAAACCCACACAATATTAGACCCAGAAGAGGAAAAAGAACTGTAAATATGAAAAGGAAATTAAAGTTTTCCAGTGCAATGACCCTGGGAAGAATCCCTATTATGGGATCCCTGAAATATCTAATTTTTGGGGAAACATGAATAACCAAAGGAATGGATACTGGAAAGCACTGGATAGCTTATTTTGGATATGTGGGAAAAGAGCTTATCCAGAACTTCCTCCCCTATGGAAAGGAAGTTTCACTCTGGGAATTATGCAACCAGAATTTTTCCTGTTGCCAAGCCAAGATGGAGATTATCTGGGAATACTGGTGTACAATACCTTAAAAAGAAATTAGAGAGAACTAACTAGAGAAATTGGGAGATACCAAAAGTGGGGCAATGAAGAGTTGCCACCTGAATGGATAATACAGGCATATGGTCCAGCTACCTGGGCACAAGATGGGAGTTAGGGATATCGAACCCTAATTTATATGTTGAATCGCATGATAAGACTCCAAGCTATTGGAATAAAATCCCAATATTACCAGGTGGAACATGCCTGGGCTTGTCTGGCCCTCACTGCTTGACCAAAGGTGGTAGCTGTGGTGTTTCACCTCTGAGATACCTTTGGTTAGTTGTATGTTGCAGCTAGGCTCTTGGAACAAGTCCAGGCAACAGGAACTCAGGCTTGACCTCTGATGGAGAAGCTTTAGGCGAGGCAAAGAGGAAAAGGAGATGGATCCGGCTAGGGGGTCTTAATCCAGAGTTTATTCCTGGGCACGCAGGCCTCTGAATGTTGCGACAGCTCCAACCGAATACCGACTGCATGGTCCCGTGTCTTTTTAAGCTCAGGGAAAGCAGGAGGGGAAGGGGTAGGTGAGCTACCAACCAGGTAGGAGGGGGGGAGGCTCAGGGGACAAATGACACTTGGATGGCCCAACTGTCCCCAGGGCTGAGAGGCATCTTTTGAACTTCACCTATAAGACGACAGCCTTGCTGACCTACTGAGATTGATGGACACCTCTCAGCAGGAGGCAGGGAGAGGGGAAGGGGGAAGGTATTACTACACCTGGGAGGAAGTAGGATAGCTAAGACAAGACATTGCTTCACACTGCAACACCAAGCAGTTGTAGAAATCATCTCTAATGAAACAGCCGGGGCCATGGAATTAATAGTCAAACAGCAAAGGCAAACTAGAGCTGCAGTGTATCAAAATAGTTTAGCACTAGACTATTTGTTAGCAGAAGGGGGAGAGGTTTATGGAAAGTTGAAGACATCTGATTGCTGTCTACAAATTGATGATAATGGGGATGCAGTTTTGGATATAGCCAGAAACATCCAGAAAATACCCCAAGTGCCAGTCCAAAAGTGGGAATCTATAATGAATAAAGGATGGTTAGAAGATTTTTTTCGAATATTCTGGTGGAAGATGGCCAGAAATTTTTAGTGCTATGTAGAATAACAGGTCTAATTTTTCTTCCATGCTTGATCCCATGCTTTATTCAATTAATCACTTATGTGATCCAAAACATGCAAATAATGACAATACCCACCAATGCAAAGTTGGGAACCCTAAGACGAAAGCAGAAAATTATAGTATTGAGAAAAGAAAAAGATGATGAAAACAAGGCATTTAAGATCTATGAAAAGTATCAGTATGCCAAAAGTGCAGAAGTGCAAAAGTTGTAGCTCAAGCCAAATACAGTAAGAAGAACAAAGAGGAGGGATTGTAGAAAATGACCAGATAATATTGGCTTTCGCATGTATTAGCTTATGCACTTTCTTAGTGATTATAAGTATTTAGAAATAGCATCAATGATAACTCTGTTTAACTGCTTGTTAATATAATATAATCTATCAGCTTAAGTATGCACTGTGTTGCTCATAGAAATAGTAGTGTAATGAATATAATATCGATGTATCACTTATGGAAATAATAGTGTGATGAATGTATTGTGATATAGACGTTAGCAAAACATAAGGAAAGAAAGGGCTTTTGTGTAACTAAAAGCAGTGAAAGATCATCCACTGACCAACCTGTCCAAGTGATAAGACAACTGTGACACAAACCAGAGCACTGGAGGACAATTAGAGAATACCATGTTAAATTTAAGGAGGACATGCTAAATCCTTATCAGAGGTGTGAAACAGGCAGGATGGAGACACAAGAAGAAATAAAATATATTGACCTG
>NW_005054723.1:0-2077 GCF_000277835.1 Geospiza fortis | reverse complement strand
GAGCAGTTGGTACAGGAACAGTTAAACAAAGGTCACCTAACTCCAACTACCAGCCCCTGGAACACTCCAGTTTTCATAATCAAAACGCCAAACAGTGGGAAATGGAGGTTATTGCAGGATCTCAGAAAAGTTAACAAAGTGATTCAAGAAATGGGTTCTTTACAACCAGGTTTACCTTCTCCTGTTATGATTCCAAAGGATTGGAAGTTGACTGTTATTGATTTAAAGGACTGTTTTTCCAATATTTCTTTGTATCCAGATGACACACCAAGATTTGCCTTTTCCATCCCATCAATAAATCAGCAGACACCTTTAAAAAGATATAATTGGCTTTCTCTTCCACAAGGGATGCAGAATTCTCCCAGTATATGCCAGTAGTATGTAGCAAAAGTACTTTCCTCAGTTCATGCACAATACCTAAATTCCCTCATCTTGCATTATATGGACGATATTTTAGTAGCAGCAAAGGACCAAGCATCAATGCAGGAGACAACAGATCAGGTCATCTCAGCAGTGGAGAAAGCAGGACTCACAGTAGCAAAGGAAAAAATACAGACACTTCCTCCCTGGAAATATTTCGGATACAGGATCACAGAACAAACTGTAACTCCACAACCACTACAACTAAGGACAAATCCAAAGACACTGAATGAAGTGCAGCAGCTGGTAGGGACTCTGAACTGGCTTCATCCACTGCTATAATAAAGCCTCTGTTCTGACCTTATTAGCTCGGGAGTCCAGTCCCCAGAGAGACTGGGTGCCTGAATGCCAGGCTTAGCTCAGGCCAATGCCGCGGGCTAACTCCCTTAGCAAGCTCGGTAGTGATAGTGATTGCAAGCTCATAGGATTTCAGCTCTTGCTTGCTAGGTAAGTTTGCCCTTAGCGGAGGCTGCAGCAGATGGTGAGAGAGGAGAAGGAGGCGTTCTGGGTTCCGCAGCGATGGTTTTATTGGGGAGATCCGTGAAGGGTCCAGAGACAGCTCTTCTTCTGCCGAGTGGGCTAAAGTATGCTTCTTTTATAGGGTTAGGGGGAATCCAGATTTGACCAATAGTAAGGGTTAAAGTAACATAGCCTATAGGGTTACAGAGATAAGCTTTGGGGCGGGGGTCAGGGGCACAGGAACTTCTGTTGCTGTCTCAGCAGTTCCTACTATTCACTTCTCCATGGGGCTTTACCTATGTCCATGAAGTTTACTACAGGCACTGGCATTGCGCCAGCATCAAACCATGACAACCTGTCACACAGGATGTCATGCAGATAAGTTGGAGTGTGAAGAAGTCAAACAAAGGAGTTCACAAAACATCAGAAAGTTTGAACGTTTGAATAATGCATGAAACACACGAATATGCATGTATCTCAGAGATGTAACAGTATAATGATAACACTGTATACACAAGAATGTTTTTTGGCTATTGGCCAGGAGTACCCCAGCGCTAGAAATATTGTCCTTTTTATCCTATTATTATTAAACTTTAAAAAATTCTAAGCAGTGGATTCTGTTTTTTACACCTGCCTCAGCTTTGCAGAGTGATTCTTCTATGGTGACGAGAATTGGTGTTGAATCAGTGAACACCGTTTCAGCTTCTTTTCAGCTGCCAATCGGCCCAAATGAACTTTCCTTTCAAGGTTGTGATTAATGAAATAAGTAATGTCCACTGGAGCGGCGCTGACTGCCACTCTTGACAATTCACCTCATGGAGGCACCATTTTTATTGATGCCTTACAGAAGGAAAGGGCCTACTGTTGGGCTAAAAACTGTTTATTACTCAGATAAACATCAGCCTCAAAGGTCGTGAAATTTTAGAGGAGTGAGAAGTCAGCTATAGCTCAAGGTAGTCGCAAGTTTCTTTTTTACAAGGCAATATATAATATTCTAATCTGTTACCGGATATCATATATGGGCTTGCTACCAAGCACCAGGATTGATTGACAGGGGCTTCTCCCAGTCAGATCTCTTATGAAGCTGCAAACATTTTACTGGCCAGATCCTGAGGGGGCGGGGAGTTCAGACCAATGAGAGCATCCAGACCGGGTCTTTCAAACGTCTTTTTAAAGGGTAGCCTGGCAAAATAAAGCT
>NW_005054722.1:149444-149693 GCF_000277835.1 Geospiza fortis | reverse complement strand
TCCCCAGCCCCCCTGAGCCCGGCTGGGCTCTGGGACACCCCCAGGGACAGCACAGGGATGAGGACAAGGGACAGGGACAGCCCCGCTCCGCGCCCGCGGGAAATCCCAATAAAAGGAGGGAAAGTCAAGCCCGGAAGGTTGTTTGGGGCGGAAAACGAGCGCGTGTGAGACCCCGCGCAGGGTGGGGGGACAGGCAGGACCCGGACCCCCGACCCGGCACCCGGACCCGCGCCCCGAGTCAGCCGGGGC
>NW_005054722.1:146809-147927 GCF_000277835.1 Geospiza fortis | reverse complement strand
GGGGACACCTGGCGGCACCAGGGGTTGGGTGCTGAGCCCCGGCTGGCGCGGTCCCCATGGCACAGCTCGGCGGGGACAGCCCCGGCCGCTCCGGGCTCGCTGTGTGAGCGCTGTCCCCGCCGTGTCCCCAGCGTGTCCCCCCCTGGGGCTGGAGTCCCTGCGCGTGCTGGACGAGCAGCTGCGGGCATCGAGCCACAAGCGGCACGGGCTGGGAGCGCACCGCGGCCGCCTCAACATCCAGGTACTGCCAGGTGGGCCAGGGCGGGCCAGGGGGTGCCAGGAGTGGGTCACGGTGTGCCAGGATGGGTCAGGAGTGGGCCAGGAGTGGGTCACGGTGTGCCAGGAGTGTGCCAGGATGGGTCAGGGTGTGCCAGGATGGGTCAGGAGTGGGCCAGGAGTGGGTCAGGAGTGGGTCAGGATGAGCCAGGAGTGTGCCAGGATGTGCCAGGAGTGTGCCAGACTGTGCCAGGATGGGTCAGGAGCATGCCACGAGTGGGTCAGGATGAGCCAGGAGTGTGCCAGGAATGTGCCAGGGTGTGCCAGGCTGGGGGGATGTTTGGATGTCACCTACACAACACATGGCACGCGGGTATGGCGAGCGCATGACAAACACAGGGTAGGCGTGGCACGTTCATGGCGAGTTTGTGGCATCTTCATGGCATGTTTGTGACATTTTGTGGCGAGTTTGTGGCACCTTCGTGGCACGTTTGTGACATTTTGTGGCGAGTTCGTGGCACGTTTGTGGCATCTTCATGGCATGTTTGTGACATTTTGTGGCGAGTTTGTGGCATCTTCACCACGAGTGTCCCGTGCGCTCTCCAGCTCTGCCCCCTCTGTCCCATCGCTCCCCGTGATCCCGGTGCCACCACCCCGGTGCCACCCCGGGCTGGGGAACACGGCGGGCAGTGGGGCCGTGTCCCCGTGCGTGTCCCCGTGCGCATCCCGGTGCGTGTCCCCTCGTGTCCCTGTGCGTGTCCCCGTGCATGTCCCCGTGCGTGTCCTGGTGCGTGTCCCGGTGCGCGTCCCCTCGTGTCCCCTCGTGTCCCCTCGTGTCCCCATGCGTGTTCCCGTGTGTGTCCCTGTGCGCGTCCCCTCGTGTCCCGGTGCGTGTCCCGGTG
>NW_005054722.1:143543-144921 GCF_000277835.1 Geospiza fortis | reverse complement strand
CACGTGGCTGCCGAGCCGCAACGGCACCGAGGAGGCGGTGGGTAGCACCGGGGGTGGCATCTGGGGTGGCATCCCCAGACGCGGTGGGGACATGGGGAGGTGACAGTGCTGGGGGCAGGAATCACCTGGCAGGCGATGATGGCACGGGGGGTTAAGCGTGGTGGGGAGGCTGATGATGCTCGGGGGTTCATTGTGCCAGGTGGGCAATGATGCCAGGGAGGGGTTAATTAGGCCAGGGTTAATTATACTGGGGGTTAATTGTGGTGGGGTTAACCGTGCCAGGTGGGATAACCATGCCAGGGGGGGTAGTTAGACCAGGGTTAATTATACTGGGGGTTAATTGTGGTGGGGTTAACCGTGCCAGGTGGGATAACCATGCCAGGGGGGGTAGTTAGACCAGGGTTAATTATACTGGGGGTTAATTGTGGTGGGGTTAACCGTGCCAGGTGGGATAACCATGCCAGGGGGGGTAGTTAGACCAGGGTTAATTATACTGGGGGTTAATTGTGGTGGGGTTAACCGTGCCAGGTGGGATAACCATGCCAGGGGGGGTAGTTAGACCAGGGTTAATTATACTGGGGGTTAATTGTGGTGGGGTTAACCGTGCCAGGTGGGATAACCATGCCAGGGGGGGTAGTTAGACCAGGGTTAATTATACTGGGGGTTAATTGTGGTGGGGTTAACCGTGCCAGGTGGGATAACCATGCCAGGGGGGGTAGTTAGACCAGGGTTAATTATACTGGGGGTTAATTGTGGTGGGGTTAACCGTGCCAGGTGGGATAACCATGCCAGGGGGGGTAGTTAGACCAGGGTTAATTATACTGGGGGTTAATTGTGGTGGGGTTAACCGTGCCAGGTGGGATAACCATGCCAGGGGGGGTAGTTAGACCAGGGTTAATTATACTGGGGGTTAATTGTGGTGGGGTTAACCGTGCCAGGTGGGATAACCATGCCAGGGGGGGTAGTTAGACCAGGGTTAATTATACTGGGGGTTAATTGTGGTGGGGTTAACCGTGCCAGGTGGGATAACCATGCCAGGGGGGGTAGTTAGACCAGGGTTAATTATACTGGGGGTTAATTGTGGTGGGGTTAATTGTGCCAGGTGGATTAACCATTCCAAGAGTTAACCGTGCCAGGGGGGGTGACAATGCCAGGGGGGTTAATTATGCCAGGGTTAATTGTGCTGGGGTTAACCGTGCCAGGGTTAACCATGGTAGGTGGGATAACCACACTGGGTAGGGTGTTAACCACGCTGGCTTTACCACGCCAGGGAGGGGTGCCCATCCCGGGTGCCCATCCCAGGTGCCCATCCCGGGTGCCCATCCCGGGTGCCCATCCCGAGGTGCCCATCTCAGGTGCCCATCTCAGGTGCCCATCC
>NW_005054722.1:138831-139748 GCF_000277835.1 Geospiza fortis | reverse complement strand
GGGGATGGGGTGACTGGGGGTGCCCAGGATGAGGAGGGGGCACCGGGGATGGCCAGGGCAGTTGCAGGGGGTGGGGACAGTCACCAGGGGTGGGACAGGGGGTGGGGACTGTCACCAGGGGTGTTACAGGGGGTGGGGACAGTCACCAGGGGTGTTACAGGGGGTGGGGACAGGCACCAGGGGTGGGACAGGGGGTGGGGACAGTCACCAGGGCAGGTGCAGGGACACGGGGACAGTGACCAGGGCCACCCAGGGTGGTGCAAGGACATGGGAACAGGGTGACCAGGGACACCCAGGATGGAGACAGGGACATGGGGACAAGGACACCCAGGGTGGGGACAGGGTGAGCAGGAATACCCAGGATGAAGACAGGGACACAGGGACACCCAGACTGGTCCAGGATGGGGACAAGGACACCCAGGGTGGTACAGGGACACGGGGAGAAGGACACCCAGACTGGTGGAGGGACACGGGGACAAAGACACCCAGGGTGGTGCAGGGACACGGGCACAGTGACCAGGGCCACCCAGAGTGGTGCAGGGCCACGGGCACAGTGACCAGGGACACCCAGGATGGGGATGGGAACACAGGGACACCCAGGGATGCTCAGGATGGGGACAGGGACGCCCAGACTGGTGTAGGAACACGGGCACAGTGACCAGGGACACCCAGGGTGGTGCAGGGACATGGGGACAGTGACCAGGGACACGGGCACAGGGACCAGGGACACCCAGGGTGGCGCAGGGACACGGGGACACCCAGGGTGGCACAGGGACACGGGGACAGTGACCAGGGACACGGGCACAGTGACCAGGGACCCCCAGGGTGGCGCAGGGACACGGGCACAGTGCCGGCACCCCCGGTGGCCCCCAGGAGAGCCGGAGTTCCGCTACGTGGCCGGCATGCACGGGAACGAG
>NW_005054722.1:137115-138588 GCF_000277835.1 Geospiza fortis | reverse complement strand
CGGCCCGGGGGCCCGGTGCCCATCCCAGTGACCACAGTGCCCATCCCAGGAATCCCGGTGCCCATCCCAGTGTTATCCAGGGGATCCCAGCAATCTCGGTGTCCTGGTGCCAAACCCGGGGATCCCAGTGCCCATCCTGGTGCCCATAACCGTGCCCATCCTGGGGATCCCAGTGCCCATCCCGGGGGTCCCAGTGCCCATCCCGGTGATGATCCCAATGCTCATGCCAGTGATCCCAGTGCCCATCCCAGTATCTGTCCCAGTGACCATGGTGCCCATCCCTGTGACCACAGTGCCCATCCTGGGGATCCCGGTGCCCATCCCAGTGTCATCCAGGGGATCCCAGTGATCTCGGTGTCCTAGTGCCAATCCCGGGGATCCCGGTGCCCATCCTGGTGCCCATCCCAGTGCCCATCCCAGTGACCACAGTGCCCATTGTGGTGATCCTAGTGCCCATCCCGGTGATGATCCCAATGCTCATGCCAGTGATCCCAGTGCCCATCCCAGTATCTGTCCCAGTGACCATGGTGCCCATCCCTGTGACCCCCATGTCCATCCCAGTGCCCATTCTGGTGATCCCAGTGCCCATCCCAGTGATCCCGGTGTCGATCCCCATGTCCATTCCAGTGTCCATCCCAGTGCCATGCCAGTGATCCTTGTGCCCACCCCAGTGCCCATTCCAGTGACCCCAGTGCCCATGCCAGTGATCCCAGTGTCCATCCCAGTGACCCTGGTGTCCATACTGGTGTCCATCCCAGTGCCCATCCCAGTGATCCTGGTGCCCACGGTGCCCCTCCCAGTGACCCCAGTGCCCATCCCAGTGATCCTGGTGCCCATCCCAGTGATCCTGGTGCCCATACTGGTGTCCATCCTGGTGCCCATCCCAGCAATCCCAGTGACTACAGTGTCCTTCCTGGTGTCCATCCCGGTGTCCATCCCAGTGATCCTGGTGCCCGCGGTGCCCATCCCAATGTCCATCCCAGTGCCCATCCCAGTGATCCCAGTGCCCATCCCAGTGCCCATCCCTGTGATCCCGATGCCCATCCCGGTGATCCTGGTGCCCATCCCAGTGCCCGCGGTGCCCATCACGCTGATCCCGGTGCCCATCCCGGTGACAACAGTGCCCGCGTTCCCCCGCAGGGCTCGGAGCTGGCGGGATGGGCCATGGGCCGCTGGACGTACGAGGGCATCGACCTCAACCACAACTTCGCCGACCTGAACACGGCGCTGTGGGACGCCGAGGACAACGACCTGGTGCCCCACGAGTTCCCCAACCACTACATCCCCATCCCCGAGTACTACACCTTCGCCAACGCCACGGTGAGACCCCAAAACATCCCCGTCCTATCAGCGTGAGACCCCAAAACATCCCCATCCTGTCACATCGGGGTGAGACCCCAAAACATCCCCGTCCTATCAGCGTGAGACCCCAAAACATCCCCATCCTGTCACATCGGGGTGAGACCCCAAAAC
>NW_005054722.1:135157-136352 GCF_000277835.1 Geospiza fortis | reverse complement strand
TACACATGGCCTCAGCACACACTGAGACGTGGGTGATGGTGGTGCCACCGTGCAGGCAGCACTGGTGGCACAGGTAATGGCAGTGTCACCACACACATGGCCCCGGAGACTCAGGTGACAGCGGTGTCACTGCATGGGCAGCCCTGGAGACGCAGGTGACAGTGGTGTCACCGCGCATGTGGCCCTGAAGGCACCCCACAGACATGTGGGGTGTCACCGTGTACATGACCCCAGAGACGTGGGTGACAGCAGTGTCATTGCATGAGTGGCTCTGGACATGTGGGTGACGGTGGTGTCACCCTACAGGCGGCCCTAGAGACACGGGTGACGGCAGTGCCACCACGCACTTGGCCCCGGAGACACAGGTGACCACAGTGTCACTGCATGGGTGGCTCTGGAGATGTGGGTGACAGCAGTGTCACTACACACATGGCCCCAGAGATGTGGGTGATGGTGGTGTCCTGTGCAGGCAGCCCCAGAGATGCAGGTGACAGTGGTGTCACCGCACATGTGGCCCTGGAGATGTGGGTGACAGCAGTGTCACTACACGGGTGGCCCCAGAGATGCGGGTGACGATGGTGTCACTGTATGGGCAGCCCTGGAGACGTGGGTGACAGCAGTGTCACTGCACAGGTGGCCCCAGAGACTGAGGTGACAGCAGTGTCACCGCACACATGGCCTCAGAGATGTGGGTGGCGGCGGTGTCACTGCATGGACGGCCCTGGAGACACGGGTGACAGAGGTGTCACTGTGCAGGTGGCTCCGGGATTGAGGGTGATGGCGGTGCCACTGCGCACGTGGCTCTGGTGGTGTGGGTGACAGCGACGTCACCACATGGGCAGCCCCAGAGACGTGGGTCACAGCGGTGTCACCGCGCCGGCTGCCCCAGAGACACGAGTGACAGCAGTGCCACTCCGCATGTGACCCTGGTGGCGCAGGTGACAATGATGTCACCGCGCATGTGGCCCTGGTGGTGCGGGTGATGGTGGTGTCACCACGTGGGTGGCCTCAGAGACATGAGTGACAGCGGTGTCACCGCACACATGGCCCCAGTGGTGCAGGTGACCGCGGTGTCACTGCATGGGTACACAGGTGACAGCGGTGTCACTGCACACATGGGCCCAGAGATGCAGGTGACAGCGGTGTCACTGCATGGGTACACAGGTGACAGCAATGTCACCGCACACATGGCCCC
>NW_005054722.1:132342-134607 GCF_000277835.1 Geospiza fortis | reverse complement strand
AACCCCGCCATGGCCAGCGCCGAGCGCCGCCGCTGCCACTACGACGACTTCACGCGCTACGGCAACATCATCAACGGCGCCAACTGGCACACGGTGGCTGGCAGTGAGTGGGGACGGTCCCTGAGAGCAGGGGACGCACGGCAGTGAGTGGGGACACTCTGAGATGGTGGCAGTGAGTGGGGACACTCTGAGACCAGGGGACACACGGCAGTGAGTGAGGACAGTCCCTGAGACCAGAGGGCACACAGTGGCTGGCAGTGAGTGGGGACAGTCTGAGATGCTGGCAGTGAGTGGGTTCGGTCCCTGAGACCAGGGGGCACATGGCAGTGAGTGGGGACACTCTGTGAGACCAGGTGGCACATGGTGTCTGGCAGTGAGTGGGGACACTCTGAGATGGTGACAGTGAGCAGGGACACTGAGCTCAAGTGACACATGGTGAGTGGCAGTGAGTGGGGACAGTCCCTGAGCTCAGGTGGCATATGGCAGTGAGCAGGGACACTGAGCTCCGGTGGCACATGGTGGCAGTGAGCAGGGACACTCCATGAGCTCAGGTGGCACACTGTGGCTGGCAGTGGGGGGGGGCGCTGAGATGGTGGCAGTGAGCAGGGACACTGAGCTCAGGTGGCACAGGGTGGGTGGCAGTGAGCAGGGACACTGAGCTCAGGTGGCACAGGGTGGCAGTGAGCAGGGACACTGAGCTCAGGTGGCACAGGGTGGCAGTGAGCAGGGACACTGAGGGTGGCACAGGGTGGGTGGCAGTGAGTAGGACACTGAGCTCAGGTGGCACATGGTGGGTGGCAGTGGGTGGGGACACTCTGAGATGGTGGCAGTGAGTAGGACACTGAGCTCCGGTGGCACATGGTGGCAGTGAGTAGGGACATGTGGATTTTTTTGTTTCTTTTCTATTTCTTTTTTTTTTTTTTCCTCTTTTGTTTCTTTTTTTGTTTATTTTTTGGTTTTTTGTTTCTTTTAGAAAGCTGGTATGTCTCCTTTGGAGTCAGACATTTATCAGTTCTTACCTACATCACAGTCTCACAAACCGTGAATTTTATAGTAATTTACTCTAACAAGATGAAATTGGAGCTCTATCTCCCTCTCTACAAGGCCTTTTAAGGAAAAACCGTCCAATTAAGAAATGACACCTCAATTATTTTTATTTTTAACTCAATAACGTGTGACTTGCAATGTGCAATTTTTAATCCACTTACACAAAACCACCCAACCCCATGGAGAGGAAGGTAAAGAAGGAGCAGCCTCTGCCCTAAAACTTCTATTTTGCTTTCTATGTATTAATATTTTCTAAACCCTTAAATTGTGAGTTTTCCACCGTGTGCTATTACACACTTCTATTCAAAGTGCACATTGATCATTTCAGTTTTATGGTTTAATTTTGGGAGTTTTCTCTGTGCGCTCGGGTTAAACGCAGTGTTCTCCTGGGGGTCAGTGCCTGCTGAAATAGGAATCTCCTCGAGCCAGCTCTCATAAACTCTTGGGGATCTGTTTCACACCCAAGCCACCTCAGACGGCATAAAATCAGCAGGATGGCATCTGTTGGAAACAAAAAGTTTTAATAAAAGACAAAATAACAAAACTCTTCACAGGAAAAACCAAGCCGGGTGCAAGAGGTTCTTGCTCCTGGTAAAACACCTCACAAAAGTGATTATTTCCTTTTGTTCTCTTCTTTTTCTAATAAATTGCCCGGGCAGGACTGTTTGGCTCCTGTCCAGTTTGCCATCCCTAAGGTTGAGGTGAAGTCCCCAAAGTCCCGTGAGATAACTTTTCACCTAACTGAGGAGAGAAACTTCTTTGTAAGGGGACAAAGGGTAATTTTGTCACTCCGTCAACAAGGGGCGCGTTCCTATAGAAGGTCTGAAATTCCCAGGTGTGACCAGGGTTCCAACAGGGATGCTCGGTGACTTTCCTGTCACTTTGTCCCCTGCTGCCACCCGCGCTGTGCCCCGCAGGCATGAACGACTTCAGCTACCTGCACACCAACTGCTTCGAGATCACCGTGGAGCTCTCCTGCGACAAATTCCCGCACGCCTCCGAGCTGCCCGCCGAGTGGGAGAACAACCGCGAGTCGCTGCTGCTCTTCATGGAGCAGGTGGGGCACCGGCTGGCACCGGGTGGCACCGGGGTGGCACCAGGGTGGCACCGGGGCTTGGGGACACGGCTCGAGGGTGGCAGGGGTCACCCCCGGTCTGTCTGTGAGGAGGGGCCGGAGTGGGATGGGAATGGGGGAACTGGGGGGGAATGGGGTGCTGG
>NW_005054722.1:129154-132207 GCF_000277835.1 Geospiza fortis | reverse complement strand
GTGGAGGAGGGGGGATGTGGGACGTGAGGAGACTGGAGGGGTTCCAGATGGTTCTGGGATCATGGGGATAGTGGGGAACGGGGGTACAGGATGGGGGATTTGGGGGGCTTTGGGACATGGGGACACTGAGGGGGCCTGGGGGTGCTGGGACCAGGGGGATATTGGGGAAGGAGGGTCCAGAGTGGGGGATCTGGGGGGATTTGGGACATGGAGATGCTGAGGGGTTCCAGGTGGTTCTGGGATCATGGGCACACTGGGGAAGGGACATCCAGGATGGGGGATCTGGGGGGCTTTGGGTCATGGGGACACTGAGGGGATCCAGGTTGTTCTGGGATCATGGGGACACTCTGGGGGTCCAGAGTGGGGGATTTGGGGGGATTTGGGACGTGAGGAGACTGGAAGGGATCCAGGTGGTTCTGGGATCATGGGGACATTGGGGAAGGAGGGTCCAGAGTGGGGGATCTGGGGGGATTTGGGACATGGAGATGCTGAGGGGTTCCAGGTGGTTCTGGGATCAAGGGGATAGTGGGGATAATGGGGTCCAGAGTGGGGGATTTTGGGGGGTTTGGGACATGGGGACACTGGGGGGTTCCAGGTGGTTCTGGGATCAGGGGACACTGGGGGATCCAGGACAGGGAATTTGGGGGCCTTTGGGACATGGGGACACTGGGGAAAGGTGGGTCTAGGATGGGGGATTTGGGGGGGTTTGGGACATGGGGACAATGAGGGGATCCAAGTGCTTCTGTGATCATGGGGACGCCGGGAGGGGGTCTCGAGTGGGGGGTCTGGGGCTGCTGGGACAGTGGGGACACTGGGTGGGATTTGGAGACAATGGGTAGGATTTGGGGACAATGGGGACACTGGGTGGGATTTGGAAACAATGGGTAGGATTTGGGGACAATGGGGACACTGGGTGGGATTTGGGGACAATGGGTAGGATTTGGGGACAATAGGGACACTGGGTGGGATTTGGGGACAATGGGTAGGATTTGGGGACAATGGGGACACTGGGTGGGATTTGGAGACAATGGGTAGGATTTGGGGACAATGGGGACACTGGGTGGGATTTGGGGACAATGGGTAGGATTTGGGGACAATGGGGACACTGGGTGGGATTTGGGGACAATGGGTAGGATTTGGGGACAATGGGGACACTGGGTGGGATTTGGGGACAATGGGTAGGATTTGGGGACAATGGGGACACTGGGTGGGATTTGGGGACAATGGGTAGGATTTGGGGACAATGGGGACACTGGGTGGGATTTGGGGACAATGGGTAGGATTTGGGGACAATGGGGACACTGGGTGGGATTTGGGGACAATGGGTAGGATTTGGGGACAATGGGGACACTGGGTGGGATTTGGGGACAATGGGTAGGATTTGGGGACAATGGGGACACTGGGTGGGATTTGGGGACAATGGGTAGGATTTGGGGACAATGGGGACACTGGGTGGGATTTGGGGACAATGGGTAGGATTTGGGGACAATGGGGACACTGGGTGGGATTTGGGGACAATGGGTAGGATTTGGGGACAATGGGGACACTGGGTGGGATTTGGGGACAATGGGTAGGATTTGGGGACAATGGGGACACTGGGTGGGATTTGGGGACAATGGGTAGGATTTGGGGACAATGGGGACACTGGGTGGGATTTGGGGACAATGGGTAGGATTTGGGGACAATGGGGACACTGGGTGGGATTTGGGGACAATGGGTAGGATTTGGGGACAATGGGGACACTGGGTGGGATTTGGGGACAATGGGTAGGATTTGGGGACAATGGGGACACTGGGTGGGATTTGGGGACAATGGGTAGGATTTGGGGACAATGGGGACACTGGGTGGGATTTGGGGACAATGGGTAGGATTTGGGGACAATGGGGACACTGGGTGGGATTTGGGGACAATGGGTAGGATTTGGGGACAATGGGGACACTGGGTGGGATTTGGGGACAATGGGTAGGATTTGGGGACAATGGGGACACTGGGTGGGATTTGGGGACAATGGGTAGCCCAAGCGGGGGGGGGGCCCGGGGGGGGGGGGGGGGACACACCTGTGCCACCTGTGCCACGCCCTGCAGGTGCACCGGGGGATCAAGGGCGTGGTCCGGGACAGTGACACCGAGCTGGGCATCCCCAACGCCATCATCTCCGGGGATGGCATCAACCACGACGTCCGCACCGGGATCGGGACACCGGGACAGGGAGAGTGGGGTTTGGAGTTTGGGGAACGGGATTGGGATCGGGCTGGGAATGAGGGTGGGATGAGGACAGTGACGGGATGGGAACGGGGTGGGGATGAGGATGGGAATGGGGTGGGGACAGGGAAAGGAACGAGATGGGATTTGGGATTGGGATGGGAATAGGATGGAACTGGGAAAGGGCGTGGGATGGGGACAGGGATGGGATTGGGATGGGGAGAGTAACGGGATGAGGTTCGGAAAAGGGATGGGACAGGAATGGGGATGGCATTGGGGATGTGAATGGGACAGGGCTGGGGACAGGGAAAGGGATGGGATTTGGGGATGGGATCGGGAATTGCAGATGGGGATGGAAATAGGACTGGGAAAGGGGATGGGGACAGGAACGGGATGGGGCTGGGGACAGAGATGGAAGCGGGATGGGACTGGGGATTGCAGATGGCAATGGAAGCAGGATTAGGCTGGGAATGGGGATGGGATAGGGACAGGAATGGGATTGGGGGTGGGGACCAGGACAGGAATGGGATTGGGGGTGGAAATTAGGGATGGAGATGGAACAAGAACGGGGCTGGGGCTGGGGACAAGGACAGGGGTGGGATTGAGGATGGGAATAGCGATGGGACAAGAACGGGGCTGGGGCTGGGGACAAGGACAGGGGTGGGATTGAGGATGGGAATAGCGATGGGACAAGAACGGGGCTGGGGCTGGGGACAAGGACAGGGGTGGGATTGAGGATGGGAATAGCGATGGGACAAGAACGGGGCTGGGGCTGGGGACAAGGACAGGGCTGGGGACAGGAGTGTGACACCGCCCCCGCAGCCTCGGACGGGGACTACTGGCGGGCGGTGG
>NW_005054722.1:127664-127858 GCF_000277835.1 Geospiza fortis | reverse complement strand
CAAAAAAGGGTTTGGGGTGACCCCCCCTGCAGGGTGGGGGGCTGTGCCCTGCTGGGCTCTGATGCCACCGTGTCCCCCTCCCCAAATGAGGGGCTGGGCCGTTCCTGGGGGTCCCCAGCACCATGGGGGTCCCCAACACCCCCATTACACCCCACATGGACGCTCCAGCACTGGCTGGAGCAGCATCACCATGG
>NW_005054722.1:124215-125163 GCF_000277835.1 Geospiza fortis | reverse complement strand
ATGAGGCGTCGCCGTGGCACGCGTGGCGCTGCCGTGGCACCCGAACCCTGGCACCGCCGCTGCCCGTGAACCCTGGCACTGCTATGACACCCCAAACCCGGCCCCGGGACACCACCCCAGCACTCCGACCCCAATCCTGGCACAGCACCGCAAGCCCAGGACACAGAGCACCACCGTGGCACCCCAGCCTGGCACTGCCCTGGCACCGTGACACCGGGATGTGTGGCACTGCCTTGGCACTGTGACACCGGGATGTGTGGCACTGCCCTGGCACAGTGACACCGGGATGTGTGGCACTGCCCTGGCACCGTGACACCGGGACGTGTGGCACTGCCCTGGCACCGTGACACCGGGACTCCACCACAGCACTCCGCCCCTGGCACATGAAGCACCGCCATGGCACCCCCGATCCCCACCCCGGCACAGGGGGCACCTCCGTGACCCTTCCTGGGTTTCCAGCAGCAGGAAATAAAGAGAGACCTGTGGGAACAGTGTGTGTGTGACAAGGGACATCTTGGGGCATGGGGACATCCCCTGAGGGTAAGGGACAGCCTGGGGGACAGCGAACGCCCTGAGGGAGGAGGGATACCTGGAGGGACACCTGGGTGGAACAGGGGACATCTTGGGCGACACCTTTGGGGAGATAAGAGGCCTCTTGGGGAATTGGGGACACACTGGGGGACAACGGAGATTTTGGGGGAGAGAGGAAATCTTTGGGGACAGGCGACAATTCGGGGGACAAGGTCTGTGCCCTCACCCAAGATGGCGGCGGTTCCCCTTTCCCACAGCCCTCACCCAAGATGGCGGCGGTTCCCCTTTCTCGCTGCCCTCACCCAAGATGGCGGCTGTTCCCCATTTACTTACCCGCGCCCTCACCCAAGATGGCGGCGCCCACCCTGGCGTCACGGCGCGACGCGCGGGGCGTGGCGCACTGAGGGAAGCGCCGGG
>NW_005054722.1:118429-123720 GCF_000277835.1 Geospiza fortis | reverse complement strand
CTGGCGGGGACGGGGTCCTGGGGGGATGAGGGGGTCCCTGGGTGGGCACGAGTCTTGGGGCTGGCTGGGGATGGGGTCCCGGGATGGCTGAGGGGGTTTGAGGTGTCTTGGAGGGGTCTCGTGGTGCCCATGGATCTTGGGGCTGGCTGGGAAGGGGGTCTCGGATGGCTGAGGGGTCCCAGGGGTGGGAGGAGGGTCCTGTGGGTCGCTGGGGGGGTCCTGAGGTGGCTCCAGCTCCCAGGGTGGTGTGGGGAATACCTGGGGGTCTCTGGGGGTTCCCGGGGTGTCTGCGGATCTTGGGGCTCCTGAGGGTGTCCCAGGACCAGTTTGGGGGTGGGCACCATCCGTGTCTCCCCCATCCCTGTGCCTGCGGTATGTCCGTCCATCCATCCATCATCCATCCATCATCCATCCCTCCATCCATCCATCCATTCATCCATCATCCATCCATCATCCATCCCTCCATCCATCCATCCATTCATCCATCATCCATCCATCATCCATCCCTCCATCCATCCATCCATTCATCCATCATCCATCCATCATCCATCCCTCCATCCATCCATCCATTCATCCATCATCCATCCATCATCCATCCCTCCATCCATCCATCCATTCATCCATCATCCATCCATCATCCATCCCTCCATCCATCCATCCATTCATCCATCATCCATCCATCATCCATCCCTCCATCCATCCATCCATTCATCCATCATCCATCCATCATCCATCCCTCCATCCATCCATCCATTCATCCATCATCCATCCATCATCCATCCCTCCATCCATCCATCCATTCATCCATCATCCATCCATCATCCATCCCTCCATCCATCCATCCATTCATCCATCATCCATCCATCATCCATCCCTCCATCCATCCATCCATTCATCCATCATCCATCCATCATCCATCCCTCCATCCATCCATCCATTCATCCATCATCCATCCACCCATCCACCCATCCAGCCCTCTGTGTCCATCAGGAAGCCGGAGCTCTACTCCATGGAATGGGGGCTGCGGGAGGATCTCCGTGACTGTGTGGTGGCAGCTGCCCCATATGGGGGTCCCATAGGTGGGTGCAGCCCCCCGTGCCCCCCTCCCCGAGCCGGGGCTGTGCCACCCATGGCTCAGGGACTGTCCCCTCCTTGTCCCTGTCCTTGGCCCAGCTCTGCTGAGGAATTCCCGGCGGGACAAGGCCCCCAGCGCCCGCCCGCTCCTGGAGATCTACTCGGCCTCGGGGCTGCTCCTGGCCAGTGTCCCGGTGAGTGGTGGGATGGACACCCCTGGCGCGGGGGACAGGGGTGTGGGAGCAAGGGGGACACAGAGCTGCCCTGGGATGGGATGGGTTTGGAGCAGGAGAATCCTCTCCCTGCTGGTGAGGGATGGAAGAAGATGGAATGGAATTTGGAGCAGGAAAATCCTTTCCCTGCTCCCTAAGGATGGGAGAGGAGGATGGGATGGGTTTGGAGCAGAAGAATCCTCTCCCTGCTGCCCAGGGATTGGACAGGAGAATGGGATGGGTTTGGAGCAGGAGAATCCTCTCCCTGCTGCCCAATGATGGAACAGGAGGATGGGATGGGCTTGGAGCAGGAGAATCCCTTCTGTGCTGGTGAGGGATGGAAGAAGAAGGTGGAATGGGGTTTGGAGCAGGAGAATCCTCTCCCTGCTGCCCAATGATGGAACAGGAGGATGGGATGGGCTTGGAGCAGGAGAATCCCTTCTGTGCTGGTGAGGGATGGAAGAAGAAGGTGGAATGGGGTTTGGAGCAGGAGAATCCTCTCCCTGCTGCCCAATGATGGAACAGGAGGATGGGATGGGTTTGGAGCAGCAGGATTGAGCAGGAGGAGAATCCTCCCTTCATCCTGTCTGGGTCTGGGAGAAGAGGATGGGATGGGTTTGGAGCAGGAGAATCCTCTCCTTGCTGCCCAGTGATGGAACAGGAGGGTGGGATGAGGACTGGAGCCACGGGAACATCCTCCTTCCCCCCTGCCTGGGGCTGAGGGGGACGTGGGGCAGTGGAGGGACGGTGCCAGGACTGCAGGGACCTGCAGAACCGGGGCACGTGGGGTGCTGGAGCTCTGGATGAGGTGCTGGAGCTCTGGATGAGGTGCTGGACTTTTGGATGAGGTGTTTGACCTCCAGGTGGGGTGTTGGACCTGTGGATGAAGTGTTGGACCTTGGGATGAGGTGTTGGACTTTTGGATGAGGTGTTGGACCTGTGGATGAGGTGCTGGACTTTTGGATGAGGTTTTGGACCTCCAGGTGGGGTGTTGGACCTGTGGATGAGGTGTTGGACTTCTGGATGAGGTGTTGGACCTGTGGATGAGGTGTTGGACTTCTGGATGAGGTGTTGGACCTGTGGATGAGGTGTAGGACCTCTGTGTGAGGTGTCCCAGCTCTGGACAAGCTGTCAGACCTGAGGCACCCCAGGTGTGTCCCTGGAGGGCCGTCCCGGGCTCGGGGCTGACCCTTCCCGTGCCATTCCCAGTGGAAGAGTGGCCACCTGGTGCACCTGGGCTGGACAGCGGGGGAGGACCTGCTGTGCATCCAGGAGGATGGGACTGTCCTGGTCTACAACCTGTTCTGCGAGTTCAAACGGCACTTCAGCATGGGAAACGTGAGGGAACGGGCTTTGGGATGGATTTGGGGTGGGATTTGGGATGGAGCAGGTGGGAAGGGACCTCACAGCCCATCCCGTTCCACCCCTGCCCTGGGACAACTTCCACCATCCCAGGTTGCTCCGAGCCTGTCCAACCTGGCCTTGGACACTCCCAGGGATCCAGGAGCAGCCACAGCTTCTCTGGGAATCCCAGCCCAGCTCCTCCTCACCCTCAGAGCCGGGAATTCCTTCCCAAAATCCCACCCCAATCTCATCTTCTCCATTTCCCCCTCGTTCTGCCCCTTGCGAGACGCCCTGGGTGGGGTTTGGGGGATGCACAACCGGCTCCTTGGGGCACCACGGGGAGCCAGGGGCTGTCCCATCCCTCGGGAAGGAGCTGGGATCCATCCCGGAGGGCAGCACATTCCCTGCGTGCGTCAGCCAAGCCCCGGTGTCGCCAGTGTCGCCTCCCCGCCGTGTCCTGCAGGAGGTGCTGCAGAACCACGTGCTGGAGGCGCAGGTTTTCCACACGGAGTTCGGGACGGGCGTGGCCATCCTGACGGGAGCGCTGCGCTTCTCCCTCGCCACCAACATCGACGACCTCAAGCTGCGCCGCCTGCCCGAGGTCCCTGGTGCGTGTCCCCACGTCCCTCTCTGTCCCCCTCTGTCCCTCCTTGTCCCCTCTGTCCCTCCCTGTTCCCCTTCCGTTTCTCTGTCCCTCTGTCCCCAACCTCTGCTGTCCCCCTGTCCCTCTGTTCTGTCCCCACTGTCCCTCCTGTCCCCCTCTGTCCTTCTCTGTCCCCCTCTGTCCCTTTCTGGCCCCTTCTGTCCCTCCCTGTCCCCTCTGTTCTCTCTGTTCCCCTTCTCTTTATCTGTCCCTCTGTCCCTCCATCCCCTTGTCCTTGTTTCTCTGTCCCTCTGTTCTGTCCCCACTGTCCCTCCTGTCCCCCTCTGTCCTTCTCTGTCTACCCCTGTCCCCATTTTGTTCCATGTGTCCCTTCCTTGTCCCACCATCCCTCAGTGCCCTCTGTCCCCAGTCCCTTTCTGTCTGTCCCCCTGTCCCCCCTGTCCCTGTGTCCCCGTGTCCCAGGTGTGTCCCTGTCCCCGCAGGGCTGCAGAAGGCCCCGCTGTGCTGGACCGTGCTGGCCCAGGACAGGGTGACCATGGTGCTGCTGGCCATGGGACAGGAGCTCTTCCTGCTGGACAACACCTCCTGCTCCGTGCTGGTGAGGCACTTGGGCAATTTGGGACGGGGCTGCTCTGTCCCCACTGTCCCCACTGTCCCCACTGTCCCTTGGGGTGTTCCCAGCTCCTTCCCCTGTCCCCTGAGGTGCTCCCAGGTCCTTTTCCCATCCCACAGGATATTCCCAGATGCTTTCCTTGTCCCATGGGATGCTCCCAGGTCCTTCTCCTGTCCCTCCTGTCCCATGGGATGCTCCCAGGTCCTTCTCCTGTCCCATGGGATATTCCCAGGTCCTTTTCCCATCCCATAGGATATTCTCAGGTCCTTTTCCCACCCCACAGGATACTCCCAGGTCCTTCCCCTGTCCCAAGATGCTCCCAGTTCATTTTCCTATCCCATGGCATAGTCCCAAGTCCTTCTCCTGTCCCTCCAGTCCCACGGGATGTTCCCTGTCCCTTCCCTCGTCCCATAGGTTGCTCCCAGATCCTTCCCTTGTCCCATGGGATATTCCCCATAGGATATTTTCCCACCCCATAGGATATTCCCAGGTGTTTTCCTTGTCCCATGGGATGCTCCCAAATCCTTTTCTTGTTCCATAGGATGCTCCCAATCCCTTCCCATCCCATAGGATGCTGCCAATCTTTTCCCATCCCATAGGATGCTCCCAGATCCTTTCCCATCCCAGATGCCTCCGAGGCCCCCATTGATGTCTGCCCTGTCCTGACCACGCTAATTGGGGTCACTCCGAGGTCCCCATTGGTGTCCCCCCTGTCCTGACCACACCGCTCAGGGGTCACTCTGAGCCCCCATTGGTGTCCTCTGGTGACCCCTGGTCCTGACCGTGTCACTTGGTGTCACTCTGATCCCCCGTTGGTGTCCCCAGTGGTGTCCCTGCTGGTGTCCCCATTATGACTGTGCCCCTTGGTGTCACTCTGAGCCCTGTTGGTGTCCCCAGTGGTGTCCCCGTTGGTGTCCCCATTGGTGTCCCCACTGGTGTCCCCGCTGGTGTCGCCGTTGGTGTCCCCGCTGGCGTCCCCATTCTGGTGACCCCCCTGTCCTGACCCCCATGTCACGTGGGGGTCACTCCAAGGCCCTCATTGGTGACCCCGCCCCTGGTGTCACTCTGATCCCCCGTTGGTGTCCCCAGTGGTGTCCCCCCTGTCCTGACCCCGCCCCTTGGTGTCACTCTGACCCCGTTGGTGTCCCCATTGGTGACTCCCCTGTACTGACCATGGCAACTGGGGCCACTCCAAGGCCCCCATGGTGTCCCCATTGGTGACCCCCTGGTCCTGACCGTGTCACTTGGTGTCACTCTGATCCCCCGTTGGTGTCCCCAGTGGTGTCCCTGCTGGTGTCCCCATTATGACTGTGCCCCTTGGTGTCACTCTGAGCCCTGTTGGTGTCCCCGTTGGTGTCCCCGTTGGTGTCCCCACTGGTGTCCCCGTTGGTGTCCCCATTGGTGTCCCCGTTGGTGTCCCCGCTGGTGTCCCCACTGGCGTCCC
>NW_005054722.1:118017-118377 GCF_000277835.1 Geospiza fortis | reverse complement strand
CCCCGTTGGTGTCCCCGTTCGTGTCCCCGCTGGTGTCCCCGTTGGTGTCCCCATTGGTGTCCCCGTTGGTGTCCCCACTGGTGTCCCCGTTGGTGTCCCCGTTTGTGTCCCCGTTAGTGTCCCCGCTGGTGTCCCCACTGGTGTCCCCATTGGTGTCCCCACTGGTGTCCCTGCTGGTGTCCCCATTGGTGTCCCTGTTGGTGTCCCCATTGGTGTCCCCATTGGTGTCCCCACTGGTGTCCCCATTGGTGTCCCCGCTGGTGTCCCCATTGGTGTCCCCACTGGCGTCCCCATTGGTGTCCCCGTTGGTGTCCCCACTGGTGTCCCCACTGGTGTCCCCATTGGTGTCCCCACTGGTGT
>NW_005054722.1:114051-117272 GCF_000277835.1 Geospiza fortis | reverse complement strand
ATGATGATGATGATGATGATGATAATAATAATAATAATAATAATAATAGTAATAATAATAAAAAATAATCCATTGATGATAATTAAAAAAAATATTTTCCTGCCATTGATAATAATTAAACAAAAAATCTTTGCCTGCCTTTGATAATACTACTACTAATAATAAATAAATAATTCTTTCTCTGTCATTGATAAAAGGAATTTAAAAAATGTTTTCCTGCCATTGATAATAATATTAATAATGAAAAAAGGAATCTTTGCCTGCCATTGGTAAAAGTAATAAAAAGTGTTTTCCCCATCTTGCTTGGAGCCCTGGTTGCTCCCAGAGCTGGATCTGGAAGCTCCTGTGGGACCCTCTGGTGGCCCAACAGCCACCCCCCATTCCCAGTTCCCCCCATTCCGAGTTCCCCCCATTCCCATTTCCCCATTCCCAGTTCCCCCATTCCCAGTTCCCCATTCCCAGTTCCCCCATTCCCAGTTCCCCATTCCCAGTTCCCCCATTCCCAGTTCCCCATTCCCAGTTCCCCCATTCCCAGTTCCCCATTCCCAGTTCCCCCATTCCCAGTTCCCCATTCCCAGTTCCCCCATTCCCAGTTCCCCATTCCCAGTTCCCCCATTCCCAGTTCCCCATTCCCAGTTCCCCCATTCCCAGTTCCCCATTCCCAGTTCCCCCATTCCCAGTTCCCCATTCCCAGTTCCCCCATTCCCAGTTCCCCATTCCCAGTTCCCCCATTCCCAGTTCCCCATTCCCAGTTCCCCCATTCCCAGTTCCCCATTCCCAGTTCCCCCATTCCCAGTTCCCCATTCCCAGTTCCCCCATTCCCAGTTCCCCATTCCCAGTTCCCCCATTCCCAGTTCCCCATTCCCAGTTCCCCCATTCCCAGTTCCCCATTCCCAGTTCCCCCATTCCCAGTTCCCCATTCCCAGTTCCCCCATTCCCAGTTCCCCATTCCCAGTTCCCCCATTCCCAGTTCCCCATTCCCAGTTCCCCCATTCCCAGTTCCCCATTCCCAGTTCCCCCATTCCCAGTTCCCCATTCCCAGTTCCCCCATTCCCAGTTCCCCATTCCCAGTTCCCCCATTCCCAGTTCCCCATTCCCAGTTCCCCCATTCCCAGTTCCCCATTCCCAGTTCCCCCATTCCCAGTTCCCCATTCCCAGTTCCCCCATTCCCAGTTCCCCATTCCCAGTTCCCCCATTCCCAGTTCCCCATTCCCAGTTCCCCCATTCCCAGTTCCCCATTCCCAGTTCCCCCATTCCCAGTTCCCCATTCCCAGTTCCCCCATTCCCAGTTCCCCATTCCCAGTTCCCCCATTCCCAGTTCCCCATTCCCAGTTCCCCCATTCCCAGTTCCCCATTCCCAGTTCCCCCATTCCCAGTTCCCCATTCCCAGTTCCCCCATTCCCAGTTCCCCATTCCCAGTTCCCCCATTCCCAGTTCCCCATTCCCAGTTCCCCCATTCCCAGTTCCCCATTCCCAGTTCCCCCATTCCCAGTTCCCCATTCCCAGTTCCCCCATTCCCAGTTCCCCATTCCCAGTTCCCCCATTCCCAGTTCCCCATTCCCAGTTCCCCCATTCCCAGTTCCCCATTCCCAGTTCCCCCATTCCCAGTTCCCCATTCCCAGTTCCCCCATTCCCAGTTCCCCATTCCCAGTTCCCCCATTCCCAGTTCCCCATTCCCAGTTCCCCCATTCCCAGTTCCCCATTCCCAGTTCCCCCATTCCCAGTTCCCCATTCCCAGTTCCCCCATTCCCAGTTCCCCATTCCCAGTTCCCCCATTCCCAGTTCCCCATTCCCAGTTCCCCCATTCCCAGTTCCCCATTCCCAGTTCCCCCATTCCCAGTTCCCCATTCCCAGTTCCCCCATTCCCAGTTCCCCATTCCCAGTTCCCCCATTCCCAGTTCCCCATTCCCAGTTCCCCCATTCCCAGTTCCCCATTCCCAGTTCCCCCATTCCCAGTTCCCCATTCCCAGTTCCCCCATTCCCAGTTCCCCATTCCCAGTTCCCCCATTCCCAGTTCCCCATTCCCAGTTCCCCCATTCCCAGTTCCCCATTCCCAGTTCCCCCATTCCCAGTTCCCCATTCCCAGTTCCCCCATTCCCAGTTCCCCATTCCCAGTTCCCCCATTCCCAGTTCCCCATTCCCAGTTCCCCCATTCCCAGTTCCCCATTCCCAGTTCCCCCATTCCCAGTTCCCCATTCCCAGTTCCCCCCAGGACTGTCCCTGACCCCTCTCCTCTCCTGCAGGAGAAATTCTGCGAGTTCAACACCGGCATCCGATCCCCGCCCAAGCAGATGGTTTGGTGAGTGGCCTGTCCCTGTCCCTGTCCCTGTCCCTGTCCCTGTCCCTGTCCCTATCCCTGTCCCTGTGCCTGTCCCTTTCCCTGTCCCTGTCCCTATCCCTGTCCCTGTCCCTGTCCCTTTCCCTGTCCCTGTCCCCGTCCCTGTGCCTGTCCCTGTGCCTGTCCCTGTCCCTGTCCCTGTCCCTGTGCCTGGCCGTGCCCAGCTGGCGCCCCCAGCCCCGTGGGACCCTCGGGTGTCCCTGCCCGGGTTTGGGGTCCCCAGGTTGATGGGGTCGGGGTCCCGCAGGTGCACGCGGCCCCGCAGCCGGCAGCGCGCCGTGGTGCTGGCCTGGGAGCGGCAGCTCATGGTGGTGGGAAACTCCTCGGAGTGCATCCGGTATCCTTTGGGGACAGGGGACACTCCCGAGGCGCTGCCACCTCCGCTGGCACCCACACTGCGGGTCCCCTTGCTGCTGCTCTGTCACCAGGGGTGTCCCCAGGTCCTTCCCCTGTCCCAGGGGGTGCTCGCAGGTCCTTTCCCTGTCCCATGGGATGGTCCTTTCCCTGTCCCATGGGATGCTCCCAGCCCCACAATGGCTCCCAGGTCCTTCCCTTGTCCCATGGGATGTTCCCAGCCCCACTCTGACTTCCAGATCCTTTTCTGTCCCCTGGGATGTTCCCAAGTCATTTCCCCATTCCATGGGATATTCCCAGATCCTTCCCCATCCCATGGGATGTTCCCAGGTCCTTCCCCATCCCATGGGATGTTCCCAGGTCCTTCCCCATCCCATGGGATGTTCCCAGGTCCTTCCCCATCCCATGGGATGTTCCCAGGTCCTTCCCCATCTCATGGGATGCTCCCAGATCCTTCCTCATCCCATGGGTTGCTCCCAGATCTTTTCCCAATCCCATAGGATGCTCCCAGATCTTTTCCCAATCCCAT
>NW_005054722.1:111243-113219 GCF_000277835.1 Geospiza fortis | reverse complement strand
TCCCACTGGGAAAGGGGAGATTGGGCTGGCATCTTGGCAAGGAATTCCTGGCTGGGCTGGAATTCCCAGATTTGCTGGGGCTGCCCCTGGATCCCTGGCAGTGCCCAAGGCCAGGTTGGATGGACTTGGATCCACCTGGGATGGTGGGAACTGTCCCTGCCCATGGATGGGATGGAATTCCTGGGATTTAAGATCCCTTCCCACCCAACCCCTTCCACGATCCTGGCGCGTGGAAGGGATCGTGGGAGGAGGTCATGGAAGCTGCAGGGTGCTGCCAGGGCCTGGCAGTGGGACCAGGTGCCACCCCCGGGCTGGAGCAGCCCCTGATCGCCGTCGTGTCCCCGTCCCTCAGAGGCCAGCCAGGAGATTTTCCGCATCGCCTCCATGGCCCCGGGCGCTCTGCTGCTGGAGGCACAGAAGGAGTACGAGGTACATCCCCCTGCCAGAGAGCCCCCCGGGCTGGGATCCCCAGGGATCTGTGTCCCAGGGCTTCCCATTCCCCTCGTCCTGCAGAAGGAGAGCCAGAAGGCCGACGAGTACCTGCGGGAGATCCGCGAGCAGCAGCTGCTCCCCGAGGCCGTGGGCCAGTGCATCGAGGCCGCGGGCTACGAGCACGAGCCTGACACCCAGAAATCCCTGCTGAGGGTGAGCCAGCGGCAGCAGGAGGAGGAGCAGGGAGCTGAAGGATGAAGGATTTTCCCTGATTTCCCCTCCCTGATCCCGCAGGCAGCTTCCTTTGGGAAGTGTTTCCTGGATAAGTTCCCGCCGGAGGGGTTCGTGCGCATGTGCCAGGACCTGCGGGTCCTCAACGCCATCAGGGACTACCAGATCGGGATCCCGCTCACCTTCACCCAGTATCCTACTGCCTGGAACGGGGTCAGGGCCTTCCCGGGGCAGCTCTGATCCCAAATGTGCCTTGACTGTCCCTGCAGATACAAGCAGCTCACCATCGAGGTGCTGCTGGACAGGTGAGAGCCCCACGGCCCCGGGAGCATCCTGAGCCGTCCCGTGGTTCCCATCCCAAATTCTCTGTGCCACAGTGCCCATCCTAATGTCCTCATCGTGTATTGCATAGCCCAAAATCCCCATCCCATCTTCCTCATCCCAATTCCTCATCCCAAATTCCCCATCCCTCATTTTCCATCCCAAATTTCCCATCCCACATTCCTCATCCCAAATTCCCCATCCCTCATTTCCCATCCCACATTCCCCATCCCACCTTCCCCATCCCTCATTTCCCATCCCAAATTTCCCATCCCACATTCCCCATCCCACCTTCCCCATCCCTCATTTCCCATCCCAAATTTCCCATTCCACATTCCCCATCCGAATGCCCCATCCCTCATTCCCCATCCCAAATTTCCCCATCCCACCTTCCCCATCCCCCATTCCCCATCCCAAACTCCCCATCCCAAACTCCCCATCCCACATTCCCCATCCCAAACTCCCCATCCCACATTCCCCATCCCACCTTCCCCATCCCACATTCCCCATCCCATATTCCCCATCCCACATTCCCCATCCCAAACTCCCCATCCCACCTTCCCCATCCCAAATCCCCCATCCCAAATCCCCCATCCCACATTCCCCATTCCCATATCCAGGACCTGAGCAGTTCCCAGCACTTGGGGACCTCCCAATCCCAACCCAACTCCTCAATTCCCGGTACTCACCCTGTGTCCCCTTGGCCCCCCCTGGTGTCCCCTATCCCCCGGTGTCCTCCTGTCCCCCCTTATGTCTCCTGACCCCTTTTGTGTCCCCCTGTCCCCCTGGTGTCCCCCTGTCCCTCCTGATGTCCTCTGTTCCCCTGTGTCCCCCTGTCCCCTCCATGTCCCTCTGACCCCAGTGTGTCCCCCAACCCCACAATGTGTCCCCCTGTCCCCTCCATGTCTCCCTGTCCCCTCCGCATCCCTCTGACCCATCAATGTGTCCCCCTGTCCCCTCATGTGTCCCCTTGCCCCCTCATCTGTCCCCCT
>NW_005054722.1:108002-109134 GCF_000277835.1 Geospiza fortis | reverse complement strand
TTGGGGTCTGGGGGAGCCTTTTGGGGTCCGGGGGAGCCTTTTGGGGTGCATTGGGGTCTGGGGGAGCCCCTTGGGAATGTTTTGGGATCAGGGGGAGCCTCCTGGGAACATTTTGGGGTGTGGATGAATCCCTTGGGACTATTTTGGGGTCTGGGGGAGCCTTTTGGGGTCGTTTTGGGGTCTGGGGGAGCCTTTTGGGGCTGTGTTGGGGTCTGGGGGAGCACATGGAGGATCAAGGGGGTACAGAAGGGATTGGGAGGTGCAGGAGAAAACCCCAACAAAACCCTTCTGTCCCCGTGCCCTGTGTCCCCCTGTCCCTGTCCCTGTCCCTGCCCTGTCCCTGTCCCTGTCCCTGTCCCTGTCCGGGGTGTGGGGGGGCCTTTTGGGGTCTGGGGGAGCCTTTTGGGGTGTATTGGCATCTGAGGGACCCTTTTGGGGTCTGGGGGAGCCTTTTGGGGTGTATTGGGGTCTGGGGGAGCCTTTTGGGGTCCGGGGGAGCCTTTTGGGGTGCATTGGGGTCTGGGGGAGCCCCTTGGGAATGTTTTGGGATCAGGGGGAGCCTCCTGGGAACATTTTGGGGTGTGGATGAATCCCTTGGGACTATTTTGGGGTCTGGGGGAGCCTTTTGGGGTCTGGGGGAGCCTTTTGGGGTCTGGGAGAGCCTTTTGGGGTGTATTGGGATCTGGGGGAGCCTTTTGGGGTCTGGGGGAGCCTTTTGGGGTCGTTTTGGGGTCTGGGGGAGCCTTTTGGGGCTGTGTTGGGGTCTGGGGGAGCACATGGAGGATCAAGGGGGTACAGAAGGGATTGGGAGGTGCAGGAGAAAACCCCAACAAAACCCTTCTGTCCCCGTGCCCTGTGTCCCCCTGTCCCTGTCCCTGTCCCTGTCCCCATTCCCTGTCCCTGTCCTGTCCCTGTCCCTGTCCCCATTCCCTGTCCCTGTCCCTGTCCCCGTGTCCCCCATTCCCTGTCCCTGTCCCCAGTGTACACCGTTGTGCTGCACCTCAAGAACGAGCTCAACCGCGGCTCCTTCTTCATGACCCTACAGAACCAGCCCGTGGCCCTGAGCCTGTACCGCCAGGTGAGCGCCCCAAAACACCCAAAACACCCCAAAAACCCCAAAACCCCAAAAACC
>NW_005054722.1:104941-106192 GCF_000277835.1 Geospiza fortis | reverse complement strand
AATTGTGGGATTGGGATGGAGAATGTGGGGTTTTGGGGGTTTTGGGGTGCTCAGGGGGTCACCAGGAGCTGGGCAACCTGCACGTGCTGGGGGACCACTGCCAGAAGGTCAATGGGGTGTGGGGTTTGGGGTTTGGGATTTGGGGTTTGGGGTTTGGGGTTTGGGATGGGGAAATTGTGGGATTGGGATGGAGAATGTGGGGTTTTGGGGGTTTTGGGGTGCTCAGGGGGTCCCCAGGAGCTGGGCAACCTGCACGTGCCGGGGGGCTACGGCCAGAGGGTGTGTGGGGCTGGGATTTGGGGTTTGGGATTTGGGATGGGGGAATTGTGGGATTTAGGATGGGTCTGGGAATTGTGGGATTGAGATGGAGGGAATTGAGGGATTTGGGTTGTGGCAATGGGGCTCTGGGTGTGGCAATGGGGTTTGGGTGTGGGAATGGGGTTTTGGGTTGTGGCAATGGGGCTCTGGGTGTGGGAATGGGGCTCTGGGTGTGGCAATGGGGTTTTGGGTGTGGCAATGGGGCTCTGGGTGTGGCAATGGGGTTTGGGTGTGGCAATGGGGCTCTGGGTGTGGGAATGGGACTCTGGGTGTGGCAATGGGGTTTTGGGTGTGGCAATGGGGTTTGGGTGTGGCAATGGGGCTCTGCCAGTTTGCACCCCAGGGCTGTGGGGGACCGTGCCCATCCCATGCCACGCGTGCCAGGTTTGGGATCCTGCCCAGGGGGTCAGGATCTATCCCGGGATCCCAGCCAGGGCATGACGTGTCCATTCTCTGTCCCTGTGCCATGTCTGTGCCATCCCTGTGCCATCCCTATGCCATGTCCCTGTGCCATCCTCTGCCCTGTCCCTGTGCCATGTCCCTGTGCCCTGTCTGTGCCATGTCCCTGTGCCATGTCTGTGCCATCCCTGTGCCATGTCCCTGTGCCATCCCTGTGCCATCCCCGTGCCATGTCCCTGTGCCGTGTCCCCATGCCATCCCCGTGCCACCCCCGTGCCATCCCAGCGGATCGAGGGCCGCGTGGCCGCCCTGCAGAACGCCCTGGACGAGTTCTACAAGGCCAAGAACGACTTCGCTGCCAAGGTGAGAGTGCCCAGGGGACAAGGGGGACACCAGGGACACCAGAGACACCGGGGACACCGGGGACACTCGGGACACCGGGGACACTGGGGACACCAGGGACACCAGGGACACTCGGGACACCGGGGACACTGGGGACACCGGGGACACTGGGGACACCAGGGACACCACGGA
>NW_005054722.1:101303-104709 GCF_000277835.1 Geospiza fortis | reverse complement strand
CTGGGGACACCGGGGACACCAGGGACAAAGTCACCTGTGCCTGCCCTGGGGACAAGGCCGGGGGAGTGGCTCTCCGGGGGCATGGCTGGAATGGGGACATTGGGGCTGGGACAGGGACATCAAGGATGGGACAGGGCTGGGACAGGGACCCCAAAGCTGGGATGGAGACCCTGGAGCTGTGGTGGGGACCCTGGGGCTGGGACAGGGACCCCAAGGGTGGGACAGGGCTGGGGAAGGGACCTCAGGTTGGGATGGGGACCCTGGGGCTGGGATGGGGACATCGAGGCTCCATCAGGGACCTCAGGGCTGGGACAGGGACATCAAGGCTGGGACAGGGACCCTGAGGCTGGGACAGGGACCCTGGGGCTGGGCTGGGGACATTGAGGCTGGGACAGGGACCCCAAGGGTGGGACAGGGCTGGGGAAGGGACCTCAGGGCTGGGTTGGGGACACTGAGGTTGGGACGAGGACCCAAGGCTGGATCGGAGACCTCGTGGTTGGGATGGGGACTGTGGGCTGGGACAGGGACAGCAAAGCTGTGACAGAGCTGGAAAAGGGACCCCGAGGGTGGCACAGGGCTGGGACAGGGACCTCAGGTTGGGATGGGGACCCTGGGTGTGGGGTGGGGACATCGAGGCTGGGCCAGGGACTCTGGGACTGGGACAGGGACATCAAGGCTGGGACAGGAACATTGAGACTGGGACAGGGACCTCAGGATGGGACAGGGACTCCGGGACTGGGACTGGGACATTGGGGCTGGATCAGGGACTCTGGGACTGGGACATCAAGGCTGGGACAGGGACACAAGGGCTGGGGCTGGAACTCTGGGACTGGGCCAGGAACATTGAGGCTGGGCCAGGAACTCTGGGACTGGGACAGGGTCATCAAGGCTGGGACAGGGACATCAAGGATGGGACAGGGACATCAAAGCTGGGACAGGGACTCTGGGACTGGGACAGGGACATCAAGGCTGGGACAGGGACCCTGAGGCTGGGACAGGGACCCTGGGGCTGGGCTGGGGACATTGAGGCTGGGACAGGGACCCCAAGGGTGGGACAGGGCTGGGGAAGGGACCTCAGGGCTGGGTTGGGGACACTGAGGTTGGGACGAGGACACCAAGGCTGGATCGGAGACCTCGTGGTTGGGGTGGGGACTGTGGGCTGGGACAGGGACAGCAAAGCTGTGACAGAGCTGGAAAAGGGACCCCAAGGGTGGCACAGGGCTGGGACAGGGACCTCAGGTTGGGATGGGGACCCTGGGACTGGGACAGGGACATCGAGGCTGGGCCAGGGACTCTGGGACTGGGACAGGGACATCAAGGCTGGGACAGGAACATTGAGACTGGGACAGGGACCTCAGGATGGGACAGGGACTCCGGGACTGGGACTGGGACATTGGGGCTGGATCAGGGACTCTGGGACTGGGACATCAAGGCTGGGACAGGGACACCAGGGCTGGACAGGGACCCTGGGGCTGGGCTGGGGACATTGAGGCTGGGACAGGGACCCCAAGGGTGGGACAGGGCTGGGGAAGGGACCTCAGGGCTGGGTTGGGGACACTGAGGTTGGGACGAGGACCCAAGGCTGGATCGGAGACCTCGTGGTTGGGATGGGGACTGTGGGCTGGGACAGGGACAGCAAAGCTGTGACAGAGCTGGAAAAGGGACCCCGAGGGTGGCACAGGGCTGGGACAGGGACCTCAGGTTGGGATGGGGACCCTGGGTGTGGGGTGGGGACATCGAGGCTGGGCCAGGGACTCTGGGACTGGGACAGGGACATCAAGGCTGGGACAGGAACATTGAGACTGGGACAGGGACCTCAGGATGGGACAGGGACTCCGGGACTGGGACTGGGACATTGGGGCTGGATCAGGGACTCTGGGACTGGGACATCAAGGCTGGGACAGGGACACAAGGGCTGGGGCTGGAACTCTGGGACTGGGCCAGGAACATTGAGACTGGGCCAGGGACACCAGGACTGGGACAGGGACTCCAGGACTGGGACAGGGACATCAAGGCTGGGCCAGGGACCCCACCCCACAGGTGTCCCCGTGTCCCAGGCCACGGAGGAGCAGATCAAGCTGCTGCGGCTGCAGCTGCACCTGCAGGAGGAGCTGGACAAGCCCTACCTGGACCTGTCCCTGCACGACACCGTGGCAACCCTCATCCTGGACGGGCACCACAAACGCGCTGAGCAGCTCTACCGGGACTTCAGGATCCCGGACAAGAGGTGGGGACGGGCCCTGGGGGCGCTGGGGGGGCTCGGGGACAGCCCTGACCCCCTGTGCCCCTGTGCCAGGTACTGGTGGCTGAAGATCAACGCCCTGGCCACCCGCGGGGACTGGGAGGAGATGGAGAAGTTCTCCAAGAGCAAGAAGTCGCCCATTGGGTACCTGGTGAGAGCTTGGCTTGTGTCAGTCACCCCTTCACTGTCCTCCCGGCATCTTCCTCCCCTCCCTGCTCTTCCATCCTCTTCCTCCCCATTCCAGTCCTCCCATCCTCTTCCTGCCTTCTTCAGCCCTCCCACCGCCTTCCTCCTCATTCCCACTCTACCATCCTCTTCCTCCCCTCTCCAGTTCCACCATCCTCTTCCTCCTCTCCCTGCCCTTCACACCCTTTTCTTCTCCTCTCCAAGCCTCCCACCCTTTTCCTCCTTCTCCAGAGGTCCCATCCTTTCCTTCCCATCATCTTCCTCCCCGTTCCAGTTCTCCCATCCCCTTCCACCCCTCTTCATCTCTTTCCATCCTCTTCCTCCCTTCTCCATCTCTCCCATTCTCTTCCTCCCCTCTCCAGCTCTACCATCTCCTTCTCTCCTGCTCCATCTCCCCATCCTCTTCCTCCCTCCTCCTGCCCCCCATCTTCTTCCCTCTCCAGCCCTCCCATCCTCTCCCTCGGCTGGTCTCTGGGCCCTTTCCACCTCCACCATCCTTTTCCTCCTCTCTCCAACCCCCCCATCCTCTTCCTCCCTTCTCCATCTCTCCCATTCTCTTCCTCCCCTCTCCAGCTCTACCATCTCCTTCTCTCCTGCTCCATCTCCCCATCCTCTTCCTCCCTTCTGCCCTCCCATCTTCTTCCCTTTCCAACCCATCCATCCTCTCCCTCTCATCCTCTTCCTCCCCTTTCCACCTCCACCATCCTTTTCCTCCTCTCTCCAACCCCCCCATCCTCTTCCTCCCCATTCCAGCTCTTCCACGTTCCCGCTCTCCCGCCCTCCCATCCTCTTCCTCCCTTCTCCAACCCTCCCATTCCCATCCCATTGCTACTCTTCCACCATTGTCATCCCATCTCCATCTCCCCATCCTCTTCCTCCTTCTCCAGCCCTCCCATCCTTGCATTCCCATCCTCTTCCTCCCTCTCCCACCCTCCCATCCTCTTCCTCCCTTCTCCAGCCCTCTCATCCCCGTCCCAT
>NW_005054722.1:101049-101281 GCF_000277835.1 Geospiza fortis | reverse complement strand
CCATCCCCGTCCCTTTCCTGCTCTCCCTCCACTGTCATCCCTTCTCCATCTCCCCATCCTCTTCCTCCCTGCCCAGCCCTTCGTGGAGGTGGCCGTGAAGCACCACAACCGCTACGAGGCCAAGAAGTACGCGCCGCGTGTGCCGCCCGAGCAGCGCGTCAAGGCCTTCGTCCTCGTGGGGTGCGTCGGGGACATCCTGGGGCCCTCATGGGACATCCTGGGGGCCTCCTGG
>NW_005054722.1:100107-100623 GCF_000277835.1 Geospiza fortis | reverse complement strand
GGGGACATCCGGGGGCCCTCGTGGGACATCCTGGGGACCTCAGGGGACATCCTGGGACCCTCAGGGGACATCCAGGGACCCTCAGGGGACATCCTGGGGCCCTCAGGGGACATCCTGGGAGCCTCAGGGGGACATCCAGGGACCCTCAGGGGACATCCTGGGAGCCTCAGGGGACATCCTGGGACCCTCAGGGGACATCCCAGGACCCTTGTGGGGGTATCACAGAGACCCTTGGTGGGGACATCCTGGGGACATTTGGGGGACATCCAGGGAGCCTCAGGGGGACATGCAGGGGACCATCAGGGGGACATCCCAGGGATACTTGGGAGGGGACATCCAGGGGATCCTCAGGGGGACATCCAGGGGACCCTCAGAGGGACATCCAGGGGACCCTTGGGGTGGCCTGGGGACAACACTTGGGAGATATCCAGGGGACCCTCAGGAGGGGACATCCAGGGGACCCTCGGGGGGACATCCTGGGGACCCTCAGGAGGGGACATCCAGGGGATCCTCAGG
>NW_005054722.1:98863-99997 GCF_000277835.1 Geospiza fortis | reverse complement strand
GACCTCCCTGTGGGGCGGCAGCGGGGGTTGGGGGGCTGTGGGGACCCCGGGAGCTGCTGGGGCGGTGGGACAGCCATGAGAAGGTGGGGCTGCCCCGTGTCCCCGTGCTGTCCCCTCACGGCTCTGTGGTGTCACAGGGACCTGGAGCAGGCGGCCGAGGCGGCCGTGGAGCGCAAGAACGAGGCCGAGATGAGCCTGGTGCTGTCCCGGTGCTCCCCCGGCACCGACGGCGCCCTGGCTGAGCGGCTCAACCGGGCCCGGGCACAGCTCCTCAAAAAGTGACCCTGGGGACGCACCGGGGACACCGCAGGGACACACCGGGGACACCACCGGGACACCACAGGGACACCACCATGGACATTGCAGGGACATCCCCAGGGACAGCCCAGAGACACCGCAGGGACATTGCAGGGACACCCCCAAGGACACCCCAAGGACACCCCCGTGGACACTTCAGGGACACCCCAGGGACAGCCCACGGACACCCCAAGGACACCCCAATGACACCACCAGGGACACCACAGGGACACTGCCAGGGACACCCCAAGGACACCCCAAGGACACCCCAATGACACCCCAATGACACCACCAGGGACACTGCCAGGGACACCCCAATGACACCACCAGGGACACCACAGGGACACTGCCAGGGACACCCCAAGGACACCCCATGGACACCCCATGGACACCCCAAGGACACCCCATGGACAATTTGGGGACACTCCATGGACACCCCAAGGACACCCCATGGGCAGCCTGGGGACGCCCCATGGATGTCCCAGGGACGCCCCCAGGGACACCCTGGGGACAGCCCAGGACACCCCAAGGTCACCCCATGGACACCCCCATGGACAGCCCAGGGACACCCCAAGGACACCCCAAGGACACCCCAAGGACACCCCAAGGACACCCCAAGGACACTGCAGGGACACAACCAGGACACCCCGGGGACACCCCATGGACAATTTGGGGACACTCCATAGACGCCCTGGGGACACCTTCAGGGACAATTTGGGGACACCCCTTGGACAATTTGGGGACACTCCATAGACGCCCTGGGGACGCCTCCATGGACACCGCCAGCCCCCCCGGGTGTCCCTGTCCCCTGGCAGCTGCTCCGGCCGTGGCCCTGCG
>NW_005054722.1:91001-96413 GCF_000277835.1 Geospiza fortis | reverse complement strand
TTTCCTTCCTGGGGAGGGCAGTGGGGTTTGACATCCCTTGGGGACATGGCCAGTGCTGGGGGGGTCTCTGAGGTTTTTCCCAGGCAGAAAATTCTCTGATTTTATGGGAATATGGCTGAGGGTGTTAGCATTCAGAAACATATAATCACATAGGCAGTTATATGTAGGTGCTTTTATTAAGAGCTCTGGGAATCAGGGGTGTTTTCACCTCAAATCTGATTTCGCCCTACATTCAAGAGGAACGGGTTTTTATATTTTATCGTTATGTCACTTCCATGTTAATTATTAAACTTATGTTGTTCTATTGTATACATAGATTTCAGCTAAACAGAGCTCTCCTAAGTTTTCAGCGTAGTTTCTCATGATTCTTCCTATGATTATATAATAATTATATTTAATTACTAAACAATCAGCACATCTAACAATCACATCATTTATCACACTGCTTATGCAAATGCAGTGGTCTGAGAAAACACAAAGCCTGACATTATCAGGATCTGTCTTTAGCATTTCCCAGGGTCCCGTTATCAAGGGAAGGGCTCAGCCCCGAGCGTGACCTTGAGGCGCTGCCCTTCCCTCAGCTCTGCCTCCTGACATTTCACATTTGTGCCCTGGACATTTGATTCCAGCTTATTTAAAGCTCCCCGTTTGTGACTCTCAGCTTTCCTTCCCTCCCTTCCCTCCTTCCCACTGCGGGTTTGGAGTTTCCCTGGCAGGGAATTCCCTGGGCTGGTTCCTGTGGGAATTCCAGGCTGGAGAAGGGAGGGAGGGATGGGTGGGACATCCCAGAGTGATCAGTGAGGTTCTGGGCCAGGAAAATGGGGCTTGGCAAAATTCCTGAGGGCAGGGAGAAGGAATGAAGGGATTTAGGAGCACTGGGGTGTCCCTGGATATTGGGGAAATTCATCCTGGAAAGAGCAGGGAGGAGTCCCCATCCCTGGAGAGATTTGGGTGGGATATTGGGGAAATTCCTCCTAAAATGGCTGAAAATTCCAGGAGGTCTTGAGGGGAGGGAGAAGGAATGAAGGGATTTAGGAGCGCTGGGGTGTCCCTGGATATTGGGGAAATTCCTCCTGGAAAGAGAAATGGGGAGTCCCCATCCTTGGAAAGACTTGGGTGGGATATTGGGGAGATTCCTCTTAAAATGGCTGTCCAGAATTCCAGGAGTTCCTGAGGGCAGGGAGGAGGAGTGAAAGGATTTAGGAACATGGGGCTGTGCTGGGATATTGGAGAAATTCCTCCGGGAAGGAGAAATGGGGAATCCCCATCCATGGAGAGATTTGGGTGGGATACTGGGGAAATTCCTGCTAAAAATGCCTGTCCAAAATTCCATGGGATCCTGAGGGCAGGGAAAAGGAATGAAGGGATTTAGGAGCACTGGGGTGTCCCTGGATATTGGGGAAATTCCTCCTGGAAAGAGAAGTGAGGAGTTCTCAACCTTGGAGAGATTTGGGTTGAATACTGGGGAAATTCCTCCTAGAATGACTGCCCAGAATCCCAGGAGTTCCTGAGGGCAGGGAGAAGGAGAGAGGGGATTTAGGAGCACTGGGGTGTCCCTGGATATTGGGGAAATTCCTCCTGGGAAGAGAAATGGGGAATCCCCATCCCTGGAGAGGTTTGGGTGGGATATTGGGGAAATTCCTCCTAAAATGGCTGAAAATTCCAGGAGGTCTTGAGGGGAGGGAGAAGGAATGAAGGGATTTAGGAGCGCTGGGGTGTCCCTGGATATTGGGGAAATTCCTCCTGGAAAGAGAAATGGGGAGTCCCCATCCTTGGAAAGACTTGGGTGGGATATTGGGGAGATTCCTCTTAAAATGGCTGTCCAGAATTCCAGGAGTTCCTGAGGGCAGGGAGGAGGAGTGAAAGGATTTAGGAACATGGGGCTGTGCTGGGATATTGGAGAAATTCCTCCGGGAAGGAGAAATGGGGAATCCCCATCCATGGAGAGATTTGGGTGGGATACTGGGGAAATTCCTGCTAAAAATGCCTGTCCAAAATTCCATGGGATCCTGAGGGCAGGGAAAAGGAATGAAGGGATTTAGGAGCACTGGGGTGTCCCTGGATATTGGGGAAATTCCTCCTGGAAAGAGAAATGGGGAGTCCCCATCCTTGGAAAGACTTGGGTGGGATATTGGGGAGATTCCTCTTAAAATGGCTGTCCAGAATTCCAGGAGTTCCTGAGGGCAGGGAGGAGGAGTGAAAGGATTTAGGAACATGGGGCTGTGCTGGGATATTGGAGAAATTCCTCCGGGAAGGAGAAATGGGGAATCCCCATCCATGGAGAGATTTGGGTGGGATACTGGGGAAATTCCTGCTAAAAATGCCTGTCCAAAATTCCATGGGATCCTGAGGGCAGGGGTGAGGGGATTTAGGAGCACGGGGCTGTGCTGGGAGCTCTCAGGAATCCCTCTGGGCAGAGGGACGGGTTATTTCTGCAAGTGCTGGGCAGGACAAGGTCCCTCAGTGGTGTCGGGTGTGCTCAGGGCTGGTGTCACCCTGGGGGGACAGGGACAGAGACAGGGACAGGGACAGGGACACAGACAGGGACAGGGACACAGACAGGGACAGGGACAGGGACACAGACAGGGACAGGGACACAGACAGGGACAGGGACAGAGACAGGGACAGGGACAGGGATAGAGACAGGGGCAGGGACAGGGACAGGACAAAGGGACACAGCCCCAGGCTGGGCCAGGGGAGGTTTGGATGTCCCCAAGGGTCCCTTTGGGGGACATTGTGGGGATTTTCCTCCCATCCAGCCCTGCACAGCTGTGGAGTCCCCGTCCCTGGAGGGATTTCCCAACCCTGTGACACTTGGGGACAATGCTCAGTGGTGGCCTTGGCCCTGCATGGCTTTCCCAAGTCAAACATTCCGTGTCCCCATGTCCCCATCACTCCGTGTCCCCGGGGGTGTGACGTGGCTCAGGTCCCCAGGGGGGTCCCTTTGGCCCAGTTTGGGGCTGGTTTTGGGGTGACCCCGCTGTCACCCTCCCAGTCGCACCGGGCTTTGGGGTGACCCCGCTGTGTCCCTGCAGTCCCACAGGGCTGAGGGGACATTCCAGGTGACAATGCTGCCGGGGGACGGCGTGGGCCCGGAGCTCATGCACGCTGTCAAGGAGGTCTTCAAGGTATGGCCATGGCCAGGGGACACCAGCAGCAGCTGGCCCGAGTGTCCCTGCGTGTCCCTGCGTGTCCCTGCGTGTCCCTGAGTGTCCCTAAATGTCCCTGTGTGTCCCTGCGTGTCACTGTGTGTCCCTGCGTGTCCCTGAGTGTCCCTAAATGTCCCTGCGTGTCCCTGCGTGTCACTGAGTGTCCCTGCAAGTTTCTCTGTGTCCCTGCATGTCCCTGAGTGTCCCTGCGTGTCACTTAGTGTCCCTGAGTGTCCCTGAGAGTCCCTGTGTGTCCCTGAGTGTCCCTGTGCCCTCTGTCCCCACTGGTGCTGCCCACGGACAGAGGGTGGGTCCCCATTCCTGGAGGGATTTGGGATTTTGAGATAATTTGGGGTATTGGGCTAATTCCTCCTAAAAATGGCTCCCCAAGGTAGTGGGGGAATCCCCATCCCTGGTGGGATTGGCCAGCCCTGTGGGTGTGACACTTGGGGACATCCCAAGGGGTGGCCTTGGCAGTGCTGGGGTCACCTCAGAGGGTTTTCCCAAGGGAAATGTCCCAGGATTCCATCAATGAGGTGATCCCGGTTCCCTCCTGTCCCTGAGCACGGCCCAGGCTGGTGTCCCCCTGTGGTGTCCCTGAGGTGACCGCGGGTGGCCCTGTCCCTGTCCCTGTCCCAGGCTGGCAATGTCCCCGTGATCTTCGACGAGCACCACCTGAGCGAGGTGCAGAACACGGCGTCCGAGGAGAAGCTGGACCGGGTGGTGGACTCCATGAAGGAGAGCAAGGTGGCCATCATTGGTGAGCACCTGAGCCTTGTCCCTGTCCCTGTCCTTGTCCCTGTCCTTGTCCCCTCAGGCTGTGCCAGGGGAGGGTTTTATGGGATACTGGGACAATGTCCTGACGCCGCTCCGTGTCCTGCAGGGAAGATCCACACACCCATGGAGTACAAGGGAGACCTGGCGTCCTATGACATGAGGCTCAGGTGGGGGAAATTAATTAATTAATTCATCATTAATGAGTTATGGAGGAGAGGAATAGGCTGAGGGATTCTGTGTGGGCTGGGAAACAAAACCTTCAGTGGGCCCTGAGGGGTCCTGCAGAGGGGGTGACCCCAGTTGTGTCCCCTGGGACTTGCAGGGGACAGTCACTGGGGAAAAAACATTAATGAATGTTATTATTGATGCCATGATTAATTAATGAGCTATTGGGAGGGAAACCTCTGTGGTCTGGAGATGCCTCTGTTGACTCGTCCTTCTTCCCTGGAAGTTCTGGAGATGCTGGGGTGGCCACCAGAACTCATCACTGGGAAAACCCTGTTAATTAATAATTAATGAGTTATGGGGAAGCAGAACTCCTGAGGGACCATCCCTGGCCAGGAGCTGTCCCTGTTCACCCTGGGGTCCTGCAGAGGGGGAGTGGCCCCAATTGTGTCCCCAGTGTTAAGAGGGGACAGTCATTGGGGAAAAAAATCCATTAATTATTAATTAATGAGTTATTGGGAGACAAAACTCTGTGGTCTAGAGCTGTCCCTGCTGACTGATCCTTCTTCCCTGGAAGTTCTGGAGATGCTGGGGTGGATCCCAGAACTCATCACTGGGAAAACCCTGTTAATTAATAATTAATGAGTTATGGGGAAGCAGAACTCCTGAGGGACCATCCCTGGCCAGGAGCTGTCCCTGCTCACCCTGGGGTCCTGCAGAGGGGAGGTGACCCTAGTTGTGTCCCCAGTGTTAAAGAGGGGACAGTCATTGGGGAAAAAATCCATTAATTATTAATTAATGAGTTATTGGGAGGCAGAACTGTGGTCTAGAGCTGTCCCTGCTGAGTGATCTTTCTTCCCTGGAAGTTCTGGAGATGCTGGGGTTTTCCCAGAATTTGTCATCATCGGGAAAACCCCGTTAATTAATAATTAATGAGTTATTGGGAAGCAAAACTCCTGAGGGACCTTCCATGGTGTCATAGTTTGACACTGGCACAATGCCAGTGCCCCATGAAAATACACTTTCCCTGGTGTTTGCTGTGAAACGTGACCAGGAAATAAGCAAAGCAGGCTTCTAGCTTAGGAATAAAGGAAAGAAAAACTTTATTAACTACACTACAACTACATATAAAAAGAAACACACACAGGGAAAATGAAAACCTTGCAAAAAACATTTCCTCCTTCCCCCCACCAAATTCTCCCAATACAATACATCTCTCCCCCAAATTCCCACCTCTCAATCCATCACCACCCTTCAGACAATCAATCCTCAGTTCATCAAGAGGAGAGGAGTCTTCCTTGTGCCATAGGCTTCCCCTGGA
>NW_005054722.1:88494-90890 GCF_000277835.1 Geospiza fortis | reverse complement strand
AAGAAAACAACACTGAACTCTCTTGGCTCCAAGCCATTGCCTTCCCCCTAGATGCAGTTTCTGTGTCACAGGAAAAAAAAAGTTCTGTCCATGGCAATACAAGAAAAGTTCAGCAAAAAGCCACTCCATCTCTTCCCACCCTTTGGTTCTTCTCCACCTCTCTCGTGGCCCATTTTATCTTATCTCATCTCTTATCCCTCTTCTCATTCAGCTCCAGGAGGGTCAGCATTTGTAAGGTTTCCATTGTCCACACAGGGGTTAAAAAGCGGCCAGACTTCTCCATGCCCCCCTATTCTCCACAAGCCGGACATGCCGAGGGGCTGCCCGAATCCTCTCGGGGCTTCTCTCTCTGTCTCTCCTGAGAGAGCTTCCCAACGCCTCCTGGTGCCCCACCACCCTTCCATCTTGAGGGGCCTTCAGCCCCCTCTCTGTCCGAAACTCGGCTCACCTGAAGGCCTTCCCCGACCCCGGCTGACGGGGGAAGAGATCTGTCCAGTTCCCCAGCCGGAACCCAAAGAGGAAATCCCAAGGGAAAGCTCTGCTTTTAACCCCTGTGTTCTCCAAATACCTCACTGGTCAAAACAGGTGCCAGTTTCAGAATCTGAACACCTATTGGCCTCTGGCCGCTCCATTCCCAGAAAACACATTTCCTGTAAACCCACGACACGTGGCCAGGAGCTGTCCCTGCTCACCCTGGGGTCCTGCAGAGTGGGGGTGACCCCAGTTGTGTCCCCAGCGCTGAGAGGGGACACGGTGACCCTGCAGCAGCCCTGGTGACCCTGTCCCCGTGTCCCCCAGGAGGAAGCTGGACCTGTTTGCCAACGTGGTGCACGTGAAGAGCCTCTCGGGCTACCAGACCCGGCACAACAACCTGGACCTGGTGATCATCCGGGAGCAGACCGAGGGCGAGTACAGCTCCCTGGAGCACGAGGTGGGACATGGGGACAGCCTGGGGCAGCTCCAGGGACACCCCACAGTCCCCAAAGGGGCTCCAGGGGGTCCTCAGAGACCCCAAAGGGGCTCCAGGAGAGCTGGAGAGGAAGGGGGAAAAAGGAGGAAGATGGAAAAAGGACTGGTTGGGTTTTAGGGATCAGGGATTATAAAAAAAGGGGACAAGGGGAAGGACAGGAGCCAGGGAATGGCTCCCACTGGGAACAGGGAGATTGGGCTGGCATCTTGGCAAGGAATTCCTGGCTGGGCTGGAATTCCCAGATTTGCTGGGGCTGCCCCTGGATCCCTGGCAGTGCCCAAGGCCAGGCTGGATCCACCTGGGACAGTGGGAGGTGTCCCTGCCCATGGATGGGGTGGGATTTAAGGGCTTTTCCAACCCAAAGCAGCATCCCAGGATTCTGGAGCTGTTTTGCTCTGGCAGAGCTGGGAATGTTCCCCTGGAGAAGGGAAAATTCCAGGGAATGCTCAGAGTGCCTGGAGGGGCTGCAGGAGAGCTGGATTATAAAAAAAGGGGAGGGAGGGAGGGACAGGAGCCAGGGAATGGCTCCCACTGGGAAAGGGGAGATTGGGCTGGCATCTTGGCAAGGAATTCCTGGCTGGGCTGGAATTCCCAAAGAATTCCCAGGAATTCCCAACCCCTGGCAGTGCCCAGGCCAGGCTGGATGGATTTGGATCCCCTGGGATGGTGGGAGGTGTCCCTGGGTGGGATGGGATGAGCTCCAAGGTCTCTCCATGATTCCCTGCTCAGCACACTCAGGACCTGCCTGGAGCAGTGGAATCAGGAATATTTTGGGATATTTTGGGAGCACTGGGGTGGCTGCAGGGGGGACAGTGCCTGGAAAAAGGGACAGGGGCACAGGGATTGTCCTGGGTTAACAGCGAACTGGGCACAAAAGGCAAATCTGGGCTGAGAGTAGAACAATTTAATAATTGAAACAAAGTGATGATGGGAATAATTCAATAATTGAAACGATGATGATAAGAACAATTCAGTAATTGAAACAAAATGGTCATGATGAGAATAATTCAGTAATTAAATCAAAGTGGTGATGATGATGAGAACAATTCAGTAATTGAAACAAGATAATGATGATGATAATTCAATAATTGAAACAAAATGATGATGATTAGAACAATTCAGTAATTGAAACAAAATGGTGATAATAAGAAATATATAGTAGTTTGAACAAGATTTTAATGATAAGAAATATTAAATTGAAAAAATCCCCGTGATAAGAATTAATAATAAATATAAATACGTGTAAGAATAATAGATATAATAATACATGTAACACATAATAAATGTGAATAATAATAACTAATAATGATAGTGGTAATAATAAAAATAAATATTATGATAAGGAGAGGCAAGGGAAGAGAAGAAATAATAATAATAATAATAATAATAATAATAATAATAATAATAATAATAATAATAATAATAA
>NW_005054722.1:82638-87004 GCF_000277835.1 Geospiza fortis | reverse complement strand
CCCAGGCTGTGACTCCTGCTGTGTCCCCAGAGTGCCAAGGGGGTGATCGAGTGCCTCAAGATCATCACCAGGGCCAAGTCGCAGCGCATCGCCAAGTTCGCCTTCGACTACGCCACCAAGAAGGGCCGGGCCAAGGTCACAGCTGTGCACAAGGCCAACATCATGTGAGTGCCACTGTCACCCCCCTGTCCCCTCAGCGCTGGTGTGACCGCAGTGTCACCTGCCAGGACACCTGGGAGGGACCTGCAGTGGCAGGAGAGGGGGGAAGGGCTTCAAGGTGGAAATAGAGAGATTGGGGAGGGGGCTTGGCAAGGAATTCCTGCCTGGGCTGGAATTCCCAGAGCAGCTGGGGCTGCCCCAGACCCCTGGCAGTGCCCAAGGCCAGGCTGGAGCAGCCTGGGATGGTGGAAGGTGTCAATAAACTTCAGGGTCTCCCTCCACCCAAAGCATTCCAGGATTGTGGAGCCCCTCTGCTCTGGCAGAGCTGGGAATGTTCCCCGGAGAAGGGAAAATTCCAGGGAATGCTCAGAGTGCCTGCAGGGGCTGCAGGAGAGCTGGAGAGGGACTGGGGACAAGGCCTGCAGGGACAGGAGCCAGGGAATGGCTCCCACTGGGAAAGGGGAGATTGGGCTGGCATCTTGGCAAGGAATTCCTGGCTGGGCTGGAATTCCCAGATTTGCTGGGGCTGCCCCTGGATCCCTGAGAGTGCCCAAGGCCAGGCTGGACATTGGAGATTGGAGTGAGGGAGATCAGGATTTCCCTGGAATTCCAGCTTTTCCCTCACTCTGCTCCCAGCCAGGAGTGAGCAGCCACTGACCTGCAGCTGATGGGATTTATTCATAAATCAGTGTCCAGCTATTCCCAGAGCAGCATCTCCATAGCAACCCTGTCCCCGTGGATTGTGGGATCGTTGGCTTGGGGTCATTCCTGCAGAATCCCAAGCTCTGGAATCATTGATGGGAGCACCTGGACAGCTCCTCCTGGGACAAATCCCCTTCCCATCAGGGAGAGGGTGGGGAAAGCAGCATGAGGAGCCTCAAAGGGTGTCCCAGATCCCAGTTCCTGCTGGATCCCTGCAGCCTTTGGGATTTCCCTGCTGCCCCCCGACCCTTCCTGGTGTTCCCTGTGCAGGAAGCTGGGGGACGGGCTGTTCCTGCAGTGCTGTAAGGAGGTGGCCGAGCTCTACCCCAAGATCAAATTCGACACCATGATCATCGACAACTGCTGCATGCAGGTGAGCCACGCCCCCCGGGCCACACCCTCGGGCCGGCCACGCCCCTGAGTGTGTCCCCATCCCTTGTCCCTGCCCCTGGTCCCCTCCCACCCCCCCTCTGAGGAGCTGGAACCTCCAAGCCTGGGCACACCGAGCCCACCTGGCCCCAGGGTTGTCCCCGTGCCAGGCAGGAACCCCCCCAGCATTCCCAGCATTCCCAACATTCCCACCTCTGTCTCACCTGGGCTCTGGGGCCATCCCAGTGCTGCTCCTCGGGGAATTTGGGGGGTTTGGGGACCTGGGTTCCTGCAGCCTCACTGAGTCTGGGCATGTTCCTATCCCTAAAAATTCCCTTTTATACCCCTAATAATTCCCCTTTATATCCCTAAAAATTCCCCTTTAAATCCCTAACAATTCCCCTTTAAATCCCTAAAAATTCCCCTTTAAATCCCTAAAAATTCCTTTCCATCCCTAAAAATTCCCTTTTATATCCCTAACAATTCCCCTTTCTATCCCTAGAAACTCCCCTTCATGTCCCTAGAAACTCCCCAATCCCCTGTCTGCTGCCCCAGGTTTCTGCAGCCTCACTGGGGCTGGGTGTGTTCCTATCCCTAAAAATTCCCCTTTAAATCCCTAAAAATTCCCCTTTAAATCCCTAAAAATTCCCTTTTTATATCCCTAAAAATTCCCCTTTAAATCCCTAAAAATTCCCTTTTATATCCCTAAAAATTCCTCTTTCTATCCCTAAAAATTCCCCTTTAAATCCCTAAAAGTTCCCCTTTAAATCCCTAAAAATTCCCCTATAAATCCCTAAAAATTCCCGTTTCTATCCCTAAGAACTCCCCAGTCCCCTCTCGGCTGCCCCAGGCAGTGGTGCCAAGCATGGAATGATGTGGGTTGGAGACACCTCGGAGCTCACCCAGCCCCAGCACACCTGGGCTCTGCCCCCTGTCCCAGGGTGGGGCTGAGCCTCCCCCGAGCTGTTCCAGCCCTCAGTGCCCCATTCCCATGCCAGCTGGTGCAGAATCCCTACCAGTTTGACGTCCTGGTGATGCCCAACCTGTACGGGAACATCGTGGACAACCTGGCTGCGGGGCTGGTGGGCGGCGCGGGCGTCGTGCCCGGCGAGAGCTACAGCGCCGAGTACGCCGTGTTCGAGATGGTGAGGAGGGACGGGCACCCCTGGGCCATCCCGGGGCAGGATTGCCAAGGCTGGCAGGGTGGCACGAGCCCGTCACCGTGCCCCGTGTCCCGCAGGGAGCCCGGCACCCCTTCGCCCAGGCCGTGGGCAGGAACATCGCCAACCCCACGGCCATGCTGCTCTCGGCCTCCAACATGCTGCGGCACCTCAAGTACGTGCTGGGCTCTAAAGGGGGGTTCTGGGGGGGCTTCTGAGGGGCTGACCCCCTGCTTGCCCCCCTTTTCCAGCCTGGAATACCACTCCAACATGATCTCGGACGCGGTGAAGAAGGTGATCAAAGGTGGAAAAGTGAGTGCGGGGCAGAGGGAAGGGCTGGTGGTGCCTGGGTCACCTTCTCTGGTTCCTCTCTTCTTTCCAGCTGGAATTCTGGTTGTTCTCCTCTTCCCAGCTGGAATTCTTGGTTCCTCTCCTCTTTCCAGCTACAATCCCAGGCCCACAGCTGTGTCCAGCCCCTGTGGTCATGTCCTGGCCCAGGAGGGACTTGCGGCAGGGCTGGGGGATCCACCGTGGCCTTGTCTCCATTTGGGTTCTTGGCAGGGCTCTCAGGGACCTTCTGCAGCCCCATTGCCACCGCAGGTCCTGGCAGGGCTCTCAGGGATCTCTCCACGTTCCCATTGCCACCCCAGGTCCTGGCAGGGCTCTCAGGGACGTTCCATGTCCCCATTCGCCCCGCAGGTCCTGGCAGGGCTGTGGAGGGTCCCTGCTGTCTCTCTCTCTGCTGTCCTGTCCCCGTCCCAGCCGTTCCCTCGTTCACCAGAGCCTTTCCCCCGTTTCTCCCCTCCCTGTGTTGGATTTGCAGGTCCGGACCCGGGACCTGGGCGGTTACTCCACCACTTCCGACTTCGTCAAGTCCGTCATTGACAACCTGCAAACTATGGGGGGGGCTTAGGCCCCCCCTGCACCCCAACTCTGGGGCTTAGGCCCCCCAGCAGCTCCCCCAGCGCCTCAGCCCCCTCCCCAAACCCCTCCCAGCCCCCCAGGGAGGGTGCCCCAGGAACCCTTCACCCTTCCCCATCCCCCGCAGGAGGCGACCACTGCAGAGTTTGGGGTGTTCTGGGTGGTTCTGGGGGGATGGGGCAGCGCCCCTAAGTCATAGGCAGCTCCTAGGGACATTGGGACCAGCCACCGTGGTTTTGGGACACTCCATTCCCATGGGATCCCCATTACTGGATTATCATTCCTGTGAGACCAGTGGGGTTTGTGGGATCCCTGTGAGAACAGGACCTTGGACTGGGGGACCCCATTCCTACGGGATCCCTGTGAATACAGGACCCCCATTCCTGTGGGGTCATTCTGACTGTAGGACCAGCAGGATTTGTGGGATCCCTGTGAGAACAGGACCTTGGACTGTGGGACCCCATTCCTACGGGATCCCTGTAAATATGGGACCCCCATTCCTGTGGGGTCATTCTGACTGTGGGACCCCATTCCCATGGGATCCCTGTGGATGTGGGAGCCCCATTCCTGTGGGACCAGTGTGATTTTGGGACCCCTGTGACCCCATTCCCGTGGGACCCATCCCGTGCAGCTTTCAGCAATAACCAGGGTGATGTCCCCCGCCCTGCAGCCCCTTGGCAGCTGCTGGCACGGGGTCCCCATGGCGTGGGGTGACCCTGGCACACTCCAGACGTGGCACAGGGTGGGGAGGTGACCCTGTGCCCCCCAACCCATGGGAATGGGGGAGCTGGGAGCCGATCCCATAGCGCTGTGCCCGTGGGGCCAGGCCTGGTGCCAGCCCGGGCTGTGGGCCGTGCCATCGTGTCGTGCTCTGTACTCTGCTTTGCTAATAAAGGGTCCAACGCTTCCCTGCAGCCCTGCCCTGCCTGGGGGCACCTTTTAGGGTGCTGGGGCTGCTGAGCTGGGGGGGGCAGCCCTGCCCTGCCCTGGGGGGACCCGGGGCAGCTTTTGGGGTGCTGGGGCTGCTGAGCTGGGGGGGCAATGGTGGAACAAGA
>NW_005054722.1:80140-82521 GCF_000277835.1 Geospiza fortis | reverse complement strand
CCGGTGCCCCAGCCCAGCGTGGGGCCGGGGGGACCCCGCTGCTGCAGGCCCCCCGTTTGTCCCCCCCTAACCTCCCGTCTCCTTGCAGGTGCGCACGGCGGACATGGGGGGCTACTCCACCTCCATGGATTTCACCCAGGCCGTGATAGATGCCCTGGAGGTGCAGTGACCTCAGCCCTGCCCCTGGCGACTCCAATAAAGTGGCCTCAGGTGTGACCGTGCTGCTTTCAGTGTCCCCCGGCCCGGGCAGGCTGCTGGTGACAGGGTGACCCCCGTGGGGACAGCCTGGGCACCCCCTGCCCCGGAGCAGGACAGGAGGGATCAGCAACGACCTCAGCCCTTTATTGGGGTTTGGGCAGCCCTGCACTGCACAGGCAGGGGGGACACGGCCTGGGGACAGCCCCACACAGCCCGAGGTCCCCAAGGAGGGGACACAGACACAGCCTGGGGACAGCCCCACACAGCCCAGGCCCCAGGGAAGGGGACAGGGGGTGGAAGTTCCACTCTGTAAGGCACAGTCCAGGGGCTGCTGCTGGCCAGAGGGACTCAGCCGGGCCACCAGGGGCTGGGACACGTTCCAGGTGGCCGCGGTGCCACAGGACACAGCCGGGGCCACCCCGGGAGCGGGGGAGCCTGTCCGTCAGTCTGTCAGTCCGTGTGCTGACTGATCTCTGCTCACTAATGCTCCTCTGAGTCCTGAGCCACTGCCTTCTTCTTCTTCTTCTTCTTCTTCTTCTTCTTTTCCTCCTCCTCCTCCTCCTCCTGCTCAGGCTCTACCACAACTTTCCTTTTCTTCTTGGGCAATGGCTCCTCCTCTTCCTCCTCCTCCACCCCGTTCTCCTCGGGCTCTGGCTCTGCTTCTGACTCCTCTGGCTGCTGCTGCTTCTTCTTTTTCTTCTTCTTCTTGGCCCCCACGTCGTTCTCCTGTGGGGAGCCCCCCATCAGCTCTGACCCCATCCTCCCTCCCCTCACGGGGCACAGAGACCCCTCCAGGACCCCCCAAAAGGGTCTCAGCCCCTTCCCCTCACCTCTGTCTCCATCACCGAGTTCTCTGCTGCCTCCTCAGCAGCTGCTGCCAGCGCCTCCAGCCGCCGCTTCTCCCTCTTCTTCCTCTTCTTCTCCTTCTTCTCCTGCCTCCTCTTCACCTCAGCCACCACCTCGTTGGCCTGGGGACACACAGGGGGACATGAGCCAGGGCAGGGTCCCAGGGTTTGTCCCCACACCCGGCCCTGGTCGGATCAGACTCATTAAATCAGTCTTTGGCCTCCATGGTGGGTCAGGATGGCACAGCGACATCACCTCCGACACGGGCCTCACCTTCATCCCCCAGCACCTCAGCATCACCTTCATCACCACAGAATCCATCATCTTCATCCCCCCAGCATCACCTTCATCACCACAGAATCTATCATCTTCCTCCCCCCAGCATCACCTTCATCACCACAGAATCCATCATCTTCATCCCCCCAGCATCACCTTCATCACCACAGAATCTATCATCTTCATCCACCTCAGCATCACCTTCATCACCACAGAATCTCACCATTGTCACCCCAGCACCTCACCATCATCTTCATCACCTCCACCCCACCCTCCATCATCCCAGCACCTCCACCACCCCCAGCATCTCCCATTCACAATCTCCATGCTCTAGTACCTCACCACTGCCATCTTCATCTCCCCCAGGACCTCACCTCCATCATCTTCCTCGCCCCAACACCTTCATCATGTTCATCTCAGCACCTCACCTCCATCACCTTCATCCTTCCTGTACCTCACCACCATCTTCATCTCCCTCAAGAGTCACCTCCTCCTCCTCCATCTCTCCCACTGCCTCCATTTGTCACCCTCACCCCTCTTCTTCATCCCTCAGCATCCCCTCCTCCTCCTCCTCACCTCCACCACGGCCTCCTTCATCACCTCCAGGTTCTTGCGGGGCGGCTCCCCGGTCTCGTAGAAGGCCAAGCGCTCCTCCACCTGCTCCCGCAGCTTGTCCCCAAAGACACTGGTGGGGACCTCTGTGGGGAGGGGACAGGGGGGGCTCAGCACTCACCCTGCACCCCCAAACCCCCCGAGTGCCCCCCGCGCTCTGCTCAGCCCACAGGAGTCACCATTCACCGGGGTGAGATGCTGTTGACACAAAATGTTCCCATCACAGCAGAGCGGCCGTGAACCCCCCTGGTGCCCTCCCCGTGCCCACCTGGGCACCGAGCGGCAGTGCCCACCATGTTTGTGCCCCCCAGAGCCCCCAGCCCACCTGAGAAGCAGTCGATGCGCGAGGCAATGGTGCACTTGTTGGCCAGGTAGCGCGAGATCCGCCCCTTGTTCTTGGCGGCCGCACGCCCGATGAAGGTGGAGTGGAAGATGAGGCCGTACTTGGG
>NW_005054722.1:79030-79625 GCF_000277835.1 Geospiza fortis | reverse complement strand
CCTCCCCGATGAGGGCTGACAGGCTGGGGGCCACCTGGCTCATCTTGGAGCGCAGGTACTCCTGCAGCCCCTTGCGGTAGTCGGACAGCGAGATGACGCGGCGCGAGAAGCTCTCGATGTTGATGAGGTCCAGGGGGGAGATGTCCATGCCTGGGGGTGGCACGGGGTGAGCGGCAGCACTGGGCACGTGGCCAGGCCCCCCTTGAGCCCCTGCGAGCCCCCCTCACCCATGGAGGAGCGGGAGGCCTCCAGGATGGCCTGGGCCTTGGCGCTGTCCATGACGATCTCCTCCAGCCCCTCCAAGCTCTCCTCGCTCAGCTCCCGGCGGTTCCCGATGAATTTGGCCACCCGGCAGTACATGGAGTTGTCGGGGACGATCTTGATCAGCTCGGGGAAGTGGTACCCGTACCACTCCCTGCAGGGACAGGACACAGTCACTGCTGCCACCCACACCCAGCCCAGCTCTGGGTGTCCCCAGGCCACCCCACCACGCTCCCAATGTCCCCCCTGGTCCATGCCACAGCCCTGAGGCCCGGCCAGTGGCCCTTGGGGAGCTGCTGTCCCTCCCCGGTCTGTACAGGCGGCCGGGGGGGCG
>NW_005054722.1:78764-79020 GCF_000277835.1 Geospiza fortis | reverse complement strand
CCTGTGGGAAGGATGGGGAGGGAGGGAACCCCCAAACCCTTCAAACCCCCCAAAATCCGTCCCCACTGACCGGACACGCATGGAGAAGGTGTTGATGTCCTTGTCCAGCTGGTCCAGCAGGCTGATGGACTGGATGATCATGTTGTCCACCCGGTGCACGTTGAACTTCACCTTGGCCCGGGAGTAGCTGTGGCCGAGCCCCAGCTGGGCCTTGGCCGCCGACTGCGCCGTGAGGCCCCGGACCAGCGCCGGGGAG
>NW_005054722.1:74315-75680 GCF_000277835.1 Geospiza fortis | reverse complement strand
CAGCGGCACGCTCACAGTGTCCCCAAGGGGACAGCCACACGCTCACAGTGTCCCCAAGGGGGTGGGACCCGGGGGGTGGCGCTGGGGTGGAGCAGGGGGTCCTCACCCGCCCCATCCCATGGGAATGGGGGATCCCTCGGGATTGGAGTTTGTCAGAACAGGGGGTGCCTCGAAATTTGGGATCAGGAATTGGGGTCCCTTGGGATGGATTGGGGTCCCTTAGGAACGGGAGTTTCTTGGGCTTGGGGTCCCTCAGGTACAGGGGGTCCCTTGGGATTGGGGTCCCTCAGGATTGGGGTTCCTTGGGATTGGAGTTTGTCAGAACAGGGGGTGCCTCGAAATTTGGGATCAGGAATTGGGGTCCCTTGGGATGGATTGGGGTCCCTTAGGAACGGGAGTTTCTTGGGCTTGGGGTCCCTCAGGTACAGGGGGTCCCTTGGGATTGGGGTCCCTCAGGATTGGGGTTCCTTGGATTGGGGGTCCCTCAGATACAGGGGATCCCCTGAGATTGGGGTTCCCTCAGGATTGGGGTTCCTTGGATTGGGGGTCCCTCAGGAATGGGTTTTTTTTGTGACTGGTGTCTCTTGGAATTGGGGTTCCCCAGGACTGGGTGTTCCTTGCGATTGGGGTCCCTCAGGTACAGGGGATCCCCTGAGATTGGGGTTCCCTCAGGATTGGGGGTTCCTTGGGACTGGAGTCACTCAGAATTGGGGGACTCTCAGGAATGGGGGTTTTTGTGACTGGAGTCCCTTGGAATTGGGGTTCCCTCAGGAATGGGGGTCCCTCGAGATTGGGGTCCCTCAGGAGGGGGGGTTCCTTGGGATCCTTCAGGATTGGGGGTTCCTTGGGATTGGGCTCCCTCAGGTACAGGGGATCCCTTAGGATTGGGGTCACTCAGAATTGGGGGACTCTCAGGAACGGGGTTTTTGTGACTGGAATCTCTTGGAATCGGGGTTCCCTCAGGACTGGGGGTTCCCTTGTGATTGGGGTCCCTCAGGATTGGGGATCCCTTGGGACTGGGGTCTCTCAGGACTGGGGTCCCTTGGAATTGGGGTTCCCTCAGGAACGGGGTTCCCTCGAGATTAGGGGACGCCTTTGGGATTGGGGTCCCTCAGGCCGGGCTGTCAGAGCTGGGGGTCCCTCTCAGAGCAGGGGGTCCCTCAGGCTGGGCTCTCAGAGCTGGGGGTCCCTCTCAGAGCTGGGGGTCCCTCAGGCCGGGCTCTCAGAGCTGGGGGACCCTCTCAGAGCTGGGGGTCCCTCAGGCTGGGGTTCTCAGAGCTGGGGGTCCCTCAGGCCGGGCTCTCACCTTCAGGAAGGACGAGGACGGGAAGGTGCCGAAGGTGGTGGAGACGCCGGCGCCCGGCT
>NW_005054722.1:67853-73865 GCF_000277835.1 Geospiza fortis | reverse complement strand
GAACCTCCTCCCGCAGCGTGTCGTCCTGGGGGCACAGCAAGGTCACCCCAAAACCCACCCGGGGGGACCCTCCCCGCCCCCCAGAGCCCCTCACCCACCCCGGGCAGGAATCAGAGGGGTCAAACCCCCCGGTTTTGGGAAGAGAACGGGAATGGGCAGCACCTCGTCCCCTCACTGCCACCAGGTGCCACCAGCCCCAGCCTAAGGGCTGCAGGGCTGGGCTGGGGGTGCCACCACGTCCCCCTGCGCTGGAGAAGACCCTTCCTCACCTTCAGGGCGTCGATGGAGTTCTTGAGGGCGCAGAGCCGGGCCGTCTGCTCGAGCAGCCGCGCCGAGGAGCTCCTCGCTGCGGACAGCGGGAAGGGAGGGATGGGCCGGGGGGGCACGGACACAGCTGAGCACTGTGACCCCCTCAGGCTGGCACCCCGTGGGTTTTGGGGGTTTGACCTCCTCAGGCTGGCACTGGGTGGGTTTTGGGGGGTTTGATCTCCTCAGGCTGGCACTGGGTGGGTTTTGGGAGGGTTTGACCTCCTCAGGTTGGTACCAGGTGGGCTTTGGGGAAGGTTTGACCCCCTTGGATTAGTACCAGGGGGATTTCAGGGCTTGGGGGGCCTCCCCAGCAGGGAGAGGCTGAGCCACCCCAGAGCAGCTCATCCCCTGGACACTGAGCCGTGTGTCCCCAACACAGGGACTGTCCCTCAACCCAAACACCCCAAAGCTGCCAGCAGAGCAGATCCCACCCCGCAGCGAGCCCCGCTGCCAGTCCTGCGAGCAGAGGGACAACACAGAGATGCCCCAGACCCCCCAAACCCCAAGGAACATTTTTGTAGGACCTACTGGATTTGCTCTGCCTCATGTCCAGCACCTTGGCGTTGGCGCTGAGCTGGTAGAGGGTCTGGGCCCCCCCCGCGCCACCGCCACGCGCGGCACCTGCAGCGGCGCCAGGCTGGCCAGCTCCAGCTTCATCTGGGCACCCTGGCACCACGGGAAACCCCGGTGAGGGGCGCGGGAAACGGGGAAAGCACCGGGCAAAGGGGGGAAATGGGGGAAAGCAGAAAAGCAGCGGGTGAAACGCTGCTAAGGACAGCAGGGGTGGGAGCGGGGATGGGCCCCATGGTGTTCCTTGCATGTGGGGCTGCTTGGATTCAATGAGCTGCTCCATCCCATCCATTACAATTAATAGCCTTTAGAATAGTTGGTTAATTGGGTTATCTGCTGCTGTGCCCCATGGGTGGGGTGTTCATTAATCAATCGATCGATCAATCAATCAATCAGGTTGTGAGGGGACAGGGCTGGCGGGGACATCAGCAGCACCCCCAGTTCCACCAGCATTCCCAGCTCCCAGGGCTGACCCTACTCTCAGCCCCTTCCCCTGGAGCACTCCAGATGAGAGCCTGTTCTCCAGCTCATCCCATATCCCATGGGGATAACATCCCACAGGGATCCCATCCCATGGGGATCCCATATCCCACAGGGATCCCATCCCACATGGATCCCATATCCCACAAGAATCCCATCCCACATGGATCCCATATCCCACAGGGATCCCATATCCCACATTTAGCCCATCCCACCCTGATCCCATCCCACAGGATCCCCCCCCGTTGCCCCCGACCTTGAGCAGGTTGTTCTCGTTCTTGAGGTGTTTCAGGGAGAGCTGCAGGGCGTCGATCTGCTGCAGCAGGAGGGGAGAGTCCTTCACCTGCACGGGGCCAGAGCCACCTCCGGGCACCTGCCCGGCGCCAACACCTGCACAGGGACACTGCCATCAGCACTGCCACCAACACAGGGACACTGCCATCAGCATTGTCACCAACAAAGGGCACTGCCATCAGCATTGTCACCAACAAAGGGCACTGCCTCACACAGGGCACTGCCAGCAGCACTGCCACCATCACAGGGACACTGCCATCAGCACAGGGACACTGCCATCAGCATTGTCACCAACACAGGACACTGCCACCAACACAGGACACTGCCACCAACACAGGGCACTCCCATCAGCACAGGGACACTGCCACTAGCACTGCCACCAACACAGGGCACTGCCATCAGCACAGGACACTGCCACCAACACAGGGCAGTGCCTCACACAGGACACTGCCACCAGCACTGCCACCAACACAGGGACACTGCCATCAGCACTGCCATCAGCACAGGACACTGCCACCAACACAGGGCACTGCCACCAACACAGGGCACTGCCACCCCTGTCACCAACACAGGGCACTGCCATCAGCACTGCCATCAGCACTGCCATCAGCACAGGGCACTGCCATCAGCACTGCCACCCCTGACAGTGGCACAGGGCACTGCCATCAGCACTGTCACCAACACAGGGCACTGCCATAGCACTGCCACCCGTGACAGTGGCACAGGGCACTGTCACCAACACATGCCACCTCCCTGGAGCAGTCCCAGCAGTCCCCAGAGCCCCTTCCCAAGGCTCTCCAGCTGTGGTCACCCCTCTCCACATCCACCACAGTTCCATGCTCATCCCTCCCTTCCCAGCCCCCCTGGAGCCAGAAGGACCAGCAGCCCCTGAGCAGGACCTGGCTCCTTCCCTGGCTCCCAAACGGAGCCGTGTTCCGGGATTTGGGTGTCCCGGGACTTCACTTCCCCCATGCTGCATGCAGGGTGTGTCCGTACCTCGCTGCTGTTCCTCTGCAGCACAGGGAGAGGGGCCAGGAGAGACAAGAAAAATCAGGATTAAATCCCAGGATTGGGCAGGAGAGGAGCTGTGCCTGGAGCAGCTCCGGGCTCCCATGGCCACAGCTGGGACTGACCCTGGGAGTGACCCCAGCAGGGCCCCTGCAATGCTCCCCCAGAGCCAGGGGCTGGGCACGGAGCTCCCAGGCTGCTCCTGCTCCTTTGGGAATGAGAACGGGCCAGCAACATTCCTGGGAGCCAGGACTGGGAGTGTGGGAGAGGTTGTAGCTCCACGAGAGCCAGGAGCCGCTGTGGGAGCACCATTCCCAAATTCCTGCTCACCCATCAGCCCTGCAGCTCCTGTGGCAGGGGGACACCCCGGCCCCATCCCGGCCACTCACCCCCGGCGATGCCGGACACGATGGAGGCCACGCCCGAGGGCGGAGCCCCCCGCAGCCCCTCGATCGTCCTCTTGGACTGGTTGTTCAGGCGCTGCTTCAGCTCCACCTTCTCCGACTCCAGCTGGTCAATGTCAGCCTGGAGAGCGTCCATGGTCTCCTCAAACTCCCTGGGAAGAGCGCACGGAGGGAGGGATGTGTGAGGCCAGGGATGCTGCTTGTCCAGGACCCCTTATCCTGTCCCTCCATCCCTTGTCCCCAGTCCCTCTCCAGCTCTCCTGGGGCCCCTCCAGGCCCTGGAGGAGGCTCTGAGCTCTCCCTGGGTCCTTCTCTTCTCCAAGTGAGCATCCCCAGCTCTCCCAGCCTGGCTCCAAGCAGAGGGAACCCAGCTCTTGGAGCAGCTCTGTGACTTCCTCTGGATGAGCTGCACCAGCTCCACACCCCCAGCCCCGTTCCAAACTCACTTCTCCTTCTTTTTGAGCAGTGTCTGGGTCTCGTCCAGCTTGGTCTGGATCTTTTCCACGCGGTCGTCCGCGTCCTTGGAGGCGCTGTCCAGCTTCTTCTCCAGCAGGCTGAGCCTCACGTTGGCCTCGCTGAGCTCCTCGCCCTGGAGGGGCAGGGAGGGAATCAGGGAGCTGAGGGAGCCCCCAAATCACCAACCCCCACAGCTGGAACCCAGAACAGCTCCCCAGAGCCCCCAAATCACCAACATCCATGGCTGGAACCCAGAACAGCTCCCCAGAGTCCCACCCTGAGCACCCCAGAACATGGTGGCAGCAAGATCTGGATGGCAGCACCTCCCTGCCCATGGGAAAAACATCCCCAGGAGATCTGGATGGGGCTTGGGATCAGCATCTCCATAGGCAGGAAGTCAGCAGGAGTGTGGAGGTGAATCCCACAGCAGCCAGGAAGGTGAGGATGGGTGAGGGACAACAGGGATGGGTGAGGGACAACAGGGATGGGTGAGGGACAGCAGGGATGGGTGAGGGACAGGCAGGGATGGGTGAGGGATGAGCAGGGATGGGTGAGGGACAGGCAGGAATCAGTGAGGGACAGGCAGGGACGGGTGAGGGACGGGCAGGGACAGGTGAGGGAGGTGAGGGACGGGCAGGGATGGGTGAGGGACAGGCAGGGATGGGTGAGGGAAGGGCAGGGATGGATGAGGGACGGGCAGGGATGGATGAGGGACAGGCAGGGATCGCTGAGGAGGAGCCAGGAAGGCAGGGATCAGTGAGGAACACCTCACCTTGATCTTGAGGGACTTCTTCAGCTCCTTGATGACCGTCTCCCTGTCCTCCAGCTTCAGCCCCAGCCCCTCAGCATCCGTGATCTCCGCCCGGAGCGCGGCCGCCCGGAGCTCCGCCGGCGGTGTGGGCTGGACCAGCGGGACAATCGGGATTTTAGGGAGAATCCCAGACACCACAGCTGCCCAACTCCCTGTGCTGGTCACCCAGAGCCTGCTGGTGACCAGAACAGAGCCCAACCCACCTTGTTCTGCGGGCGGTCGGCGTCGTACTCGCCCTCCTGCATGGCCGTGGCCATCTTGTTCATGGTGGCCATGAGGATGCTGCAGGACTGGCGCAGGCACTCGTAGGGATTGATGCCCTGGGAGCCGTAAATCTGGGAAGGACAGGAAGGAGCTGGCTGCTGGCCCTGGGCTGGGCTCACAGCCCCCAGCCCACATCCCACAGCTGGTGTTTCCCTCTGATGGTTAAGGACGTTCCTCTGATGTTTAAGATGTTCCTCTGATGTTTAAGACGTTCCTCTAATGTTTAAGATGTTCCTCTGATGGTTAAGGATGTTCCTCTGATTTTTAAGGATGCCCCTCTGGTGTTTACGGATCTCTCCCTGAAGTGGGAGAGGGTTTAAGGGTGTCCCTCTGATTTTTAAGGATGCCCTCTGATGTTTAAGAATCATCCTTAAAATCCGCATCCAACACAAAACCTTCACTTCCATCAACAAATCCAACCAACAAAATGCAGAAGAAGTTGCACACACAAAAATCCAAGGAACACCAAACAGAAGTGGATGATTTACACAGAACCCACCCCTCGTCCCTTCACCAAGGATGTTCCACCTGGGAATGGTGAAGGATGTTCCACCTGGGAATGGTGAAGGATGTTCTACCTGGGAATGGTGGGAGGGATGTCCCACCTGGAAATGGTGGGAAGGACGTCCCACCTGGGAATAGTGGAGGATGTCCCAGCTGGGAATGCTGAAGGATGTTCAACCTGAGACTGGTGGGAAGGACATCCCACCTGGGAATGGTGAAGGATGCCCAGCTGGGAATGGTGAAGGATGTCCCAGCTGGGAATGGTGAAGGATGTTCTACCTGGGAATGGTGAAGGATGTCCCAGCTGGGAATGGTGGAAGAGTGTTCCACCTGGGAATGGTGAAGGATGTCCCAGCTGGGAATGGTGAAGGATGTTCTACCTGGGAATGGTGGGAAGGATGTTCTACCTGGGAATGGTGGAGGATGCCCAGCTGGGAATGGTGAAGGATGTTCAACCTGAGACTGGTGGGAAGGACATCCCATCTGGGAATGGTGAAGGATGCCCAGCTGGGAGTGGTGGGAGGGATGTCCCACCCGGGAATGGTGGGAATGATGTTCTACCTGGGAATGGTGAAGGATGTCCCACTTGGGAATGGTGGAAGAGTGTTCCACCTGGGAATGGTGGGAAGAATGTTCCACCTGGGAATGGTGAAGGATGTTTAACCTGGGAATGGTGAGAAGGATGTCCCACCTGGGAACAGTGGGAAGAATGTTCTCCCTGGGAGTGGTGAAGGACGCCCACCTGGGAGTGGTGGAGGATGCCCAGCTGGGAATGCTGAAGGATGCCCATCTGGGAGTGGTGAGGAATGCCCACCTGGAGTGCTGGAGGATGCCCAGCTGGGACTGCTGAAGGATGCCCACCTGGCGTGCTGAAGGATGCCCACCTGGCGTGCTGGGGGGTGCCCAGCTGGC
>NW_005054722.1:59050-67810 GCF_000277835.1 Geospiza fortis | reverse complement strand
CAGCGGCGCGATCAGCTGCGCCCCGGCCGCCGCCACCTCCTGCAGCACGGCCACCACCCACGTCAGGTGCTTGCGGCACTCCAGCAGCGTCTCCGACACCTGGCAGGGCACAGAGGGATCTCTGGGGACGGCACGGACACGTGGGCTCCTGGAGCCCACACCTGCCCTGGAACTGTCACCAGGATTGGGGGAAATAACGGGAAGATGGAGGGAATGGGTCCTGGGTGTGAATCCAGGTCGCCATCAGAGATGGGCACACAAAATCCAGGTGCCACCTCCATCGTGTCCAGGGAAGGAGCTCCAGGAGCAGCTGAGGAAACTGGGAAGGGGCTCAGCCTGGAGCAAAGGAGGCCCAGGGGGACCTTGTGGCTCTGCACAGCTCCTGCCAGGAGGGGACAGCCAGGGGGTGACTTTGGGATCTTATCCCAGGGAACAGGGACAGGGTGAGAGGAAACAGCCTCAGGATGGGCCAGGTTGGATATTGGGAAAATTCCTCCTGGGAAGGGTTGGCCCCAACCCTGGGGGGATTTTAACATCCACCTGGGGACATGGTCAGTGATGGCCTTGGCAGTGCTGGGGCGTGGTTGGACTCAGGGATCTCCCAGGGATCTTCCAACCTAAACCAGTCCCTGATTCCACGATCCCAGCCCAGCTCACACCACCTCCCTCTGCCCTGAGCTTCTGCCCAGCTTCTCTGGGGCGTTTGCTGCCAGCCCAGTGCATGCCACAGCTCCCAGTTTGTGCCTGAGGGGTGGCCTGAGGGCTGTCCCTGTCCCCTCACCTGTGGCCCGAAGCCCAGGGCCGCCGGAATTCCCGGCGCGTCCGTGCCCGGCATGCGGCGCCGGATCTTCTTGCAGAACTGGCGGATGTCACTGCAGGACGTCTCCAGGTCCTTGAGCAGGATGGCCAGGTCTGCTGCCTCCTGCCCGGCCTGGGGACACAGAGGGACCTCAGAGGGACACTGGGACGTGGGCACCTCAGAGGGACACGGGGACATAGAGGGGCACAGGCATAGAGGGACTCGGATTTCAGAGGGACACAAGAACAGAGGGACATGGGGACACAGAGGGACCTTAGAGAGAGGGAACCTCAGAGGGACATGGGGACACAGAGGGACATGGAGGGACCTCAGAGGGACAGAGAGACAGAGTGACAAGAGGACACAGAGGGACCTAGGGAGGGGGACCTCTGACAGACACAGGGCCAGAGAGACAGGGAAGAACCTCAGACAGAGGGACAAGAAGGGAACTCAGACAGAGGGACATAGGGACAGCAGGAAGCTGGCACATGCCCAGCCATCCTGGCAGGCGCTACGTGGAGGAAGATCCTACCTGGAGGAAGATCCTACCTGGAGGAAGGCCCGCAGCCGGCACACCTCCACCCCCATGCAGTCCAAGGCACTCTGGGTGAACTGTGGGCACAAGCACAGGGACCCTCAGCACAGGGACAGGGACAGGGACAGGGACAGGGGGGGTCCCAGGGCACACTGGGGTTTCAGTGCCAGGAATTCCAGGATGGACCCTGCCACCACCCCAGGATTTTCAGGAGCAGGGAAATGGGCTGAGGCAGTCAGGCTATTTTTTGTGTGTTTGAGTTTTATCCAGGGGGTGCAGGATTCTGGTTCTTCCCTTGGGAAATCCGGGATACAACCCCCACCCTGAGACAAGAGCGTCTCCACATTCCCCTGCTCTTCTCGTCCCCATGTCCCCATTCCCTGACCCCAGTGCCACCACTGGGGAAGAGTGGCTGCACTGGGGAGCGGCAGCAGGGACATTTCCCCTCCCACAGGGATCCTGGGGGACACAGAGATGGAAAAGAGGGATCGGGGAAGGGCTGTCCCCACTCACCTTGATGTGGTCAGCCAGCTGCAGGGTGCAGTCCTCAGCCTGGTCGGCCAGGTGGATGCTGTACAGGTGCTGTGGGAATGACAGGATCAGCATCCACATGGAAAAAATCCAATGTGGGAACACTCAAAAAAACCCCACATTTTGAGGGTTTGGGCCATTTTTAAAATGGAAGTAACACCAGTGCCCCAAAAGAGCTGGTGGTGCTTAATTCCACAGGTCAGCAGCGTGGAAGGAAGGAATGTGGGATGGACACAGAGCAGGGGACACAGCCACGGTCACCTGGGTGACAACAGCCAAAGGAAAGGGCTGCCAAAAGGAGCTGATCCACGTGCAACAGGTGAGGTGGCACCTGCCCCCAGTGTCACCAGCCCCACCTGGTAGTACTTGATGGCTTTGGTGAGCGGCTCCACGTTGACGGTCTCGTCCAGCTGGTCCTTGTGGAGCAGCTCGATCAGGAAGTCCAGGGAGCGCTCGTGGACGCTCATCTCGGGGTACAGGGTCCCCACCTTCTTGTACACCTCCACACTGGTTCAGGGCCCTGAGGGGACAGGGACAAGGGGCTGGGGGCATCTCCGGGCAGGACGTGGGAAATCAGAGCCCTGAGGCACTGCTGGCCAGGGGACAGGGACACGGCTGTGACCTGGCTGGGGCTGGACGTCCTTCCCAGGGGGACACCAGGAGTTCATGGAGATGGGAACCCCCACAAGGGAATAAGGGGATCCTGCTGCTTCTTTGTAGCCTGGCTCCCAAAATTCCTTCCCATGTCACCTCTTGAGAAGAAGGGGAACCCATCCTTCTTCTCTAGCCTGGATCCCAAAATCCCTTCCCATGTCATCTCTTGGGAAGAACACAGAGAGGTCACAGAGAAGGGGACCCTGCTGCTTTGTTCTAGATTGGCTCCCAAAATTCCTCCACGTGTCATCTCTTGGGAAGAACACAGAGAGGTCACAGAGAAGGGGACCCTGCTGCTTTGTTCTAGATTGGCTCCCAAAATTCCTTCCCATGTCACCTCCTGAGAAGAAGGGGAACCCATCCTTCTTCTCTAGCCTGGATCCCAAAATCCCTTCCCATGTCATCTCTTGGGAAGAACACAGAGAGGTCACAGAGAAGGGGACCCTGCTGCTTTGTTCTAGATTGGCTCCCAAAATTCCTCCACGTGTCATCTCTTGGGAAGAACACAGAGAGGTCACAGAGAAGGGGACCCTACTGTTTTTTTCTAGATTGGCTCCCAAAATTCCTCCATGTGTCATCTCTTGGGAAGGACACAAAGAGGTCACAGAGAATGGGATCTTTATAAGGTTATAAAGGGATCCCACTGCTTTGTGAGCTTTTTTTCCAGCCCAGTTCCCCAGATCCCATGTGATCTCTTGAGGGACACAGAGAGCTCGTGGAGAAAGGGATCCCACTGCTTTTTCTCCTTAAATTCCTTCCCATGCCATCCTTTGGGAAGGACACACAAAGAGGCTCACAGAGACGGGGATCCTGCTGCTTTTTTCTAGATTGCCTCCCAAAATCCCTTCCCATGTCACCCTCTGAGAGGGACACTGAGAGGTCATGGAGAAAGAGATTCCACAGCGTTTTTCCAGCCCAGTTCCCAAAATCCCATGTGATCTCTTGAGGGACACTCCAGAGAGCTCATGGAGAACGGGATCCCACTGCTTTTTTCTTCATTTATTTCCTAGCCCAGCTCCCAAAATCCCTTCTCATGTCACCCTTTGAGAGGGACACTGAGAGGTCACAGTGAAAGGGATCCCAGAGCTTTTTTTCCAGCCCAGTTCCCCAGATCCCATGTGATCTCTTGAGGGACACAGAGAGCTCGTGGAGAAAGGGATCCCACTGCTTTTTCTCCTTAAATTCCTTCCCATGCCATCCTTTGGGAAGGACACACAAAGAGGCTCACAGAGACGGGGATCCTGCTGCTTTTTTCTAGATTGCCTCCCAAAATCCCTTCCCATGTCACCCTCTGAGAGGGACACTGAGAGGTCATGGAGAAAGAGATTCCACAGCGTTTTTCCAGCCCAGTTCCCAAAATCCCATGTGATCTCTTGAGGGACACTCCAGAGAGCTCATGGAGAACGGGATCCCACTGCTTTTTTCTTCATTTATTTCCTAGCCCAGCTCCCAAAATCCCTTCTCATGTCACCCTTTGAGAGGGACACTGAGAGGTCACAGTGAAAGGGATCCCAGAGCTTTTTTTCCAGCCCAGTTCCCCAGATCCCATGTGATCTCTTGAGGGACACAGAGAGCTCGTGGAGAAAGGGATCCCACTGCTTTTTCTCCTTAAATTCCTTCCCATGCCATCCTTTGGGAAGGACACACAAAGAGGCTCACAGAGACGGGGATCCTGCTGCTTTTTTCTAGATTGCCTCCCAAAATCCCTTCCCATGTCACCCTCTGAGAGGGACACTGAGAGGTCATGGAGAAAGAGATTCCACAGCGTTTTTCCAGCCCAGTTCCCAAAATCCCATGTGATCTCTTGAGGGACACTCCAGAGAGCTCATGGAGAACGGGATCCCACTGCTTTTTTCTTCATTTATTTCCTAGCCCAGCTCCCAAAATCCCTTCTCATGTCACCCTTTGAGAGGGACACAAAGAGGTCACAGTGAAAGGGATCCCAGAGCTTTTTTTCCAGCCCAGTTCCCCAGATCCCATGTGATCTCTTGAGGGACACAGAGAGCTCATGGAGAAAGGGATCCCACTGCTTTTTCTCCCAAAATCCCTTCCCATTCCATCCCTTGGGAGGCTCACAGAGAAATGACCCCACGCCCAGGCAATAACAGCGACCCCACCACCCTTTCCCAGCCCGGCCCTCCAAATCCCTGGAACTCCGCCCGCGGAGGGAGGGAAGGGACAAGGGGCGGGTCGGGGCGGGTACTCACTGCTCGTATTTGTGCAGCGTGGCCTGGAGCAGGCTCAGGGAATAGACGAGGCCGGCGGCGAAGCTGAGCTGCTCCCCGGGGGCCCCGCGCAGCCCCGCCCGCTCCGCGCAGCTCTCGCTCAGCTCGAACCTCTCCTGCGCCTGTTTGCTGATCAGCTCGGCCTGGGGGACACAGGGAAATCCTTCAGGGTATCCCGTGCTTCCCTGCTGTGTCCTGCTGAGCCGTGGGTAACAGCCCTACACCCCCAAAAAGTGACCTGTCCTGGCAAAGTGACCACTGAGCGCTCTCACCACCCCCGGCTGCTTCCTCCCCTTCCCTTCTCCCAGATCATTTTATAATCGTGCAATCATGGAATTACTTAGGTTGGAAAAGTCCTTTAAGACCACAGAGTCCAACTGTTCCCCCAGCACCACCACTGACCATGTCCTCAACTGCCACATCCACAGAGCTGTTCAATCAATCCCCCCAGGAATGGGGACACCACCTTGTCCTGAGCAGCTGTGCCAAACCTGGACCCCCCTTTCCAGAAGGAATTTTCCCAATATCCCACCAGAATCCCTCCAGGAATAGCACCTCCAGTCACTCCAGAACTTTGGGAAGTTCTCCAGCAGTAAACACCCCAAATCCCCAATTCCCCTTGGGGACAAAGGTGTCGTTTGCCAGGCAGGGCTTGTCCCCAGGCTGTCCCACCTTGCAGATGAGGCGTGGGATGAGCAGGAGCACCAGGACGCAGTCGTGGTCGCCGCCGTGCCGCAGGAAGCTGTCGGGCATGAAGGACGTGAGGAGGGACACGTGCCGGTTGGCCTGCTGCACTTCCATCTGCCGCAGCTCCATCTCGATGGCCTGAGGGACACTGAGAGTCACCTGGCTGCTCCAGGGCCTCCCTGGCACAGCCCAGCCCAGGGGGATCCCTCATGCAGTCCTGCTCCTTGGAGAATGCCTCAAGGCCTGTCTGGGATCTCCCAGCCCACCCATGGGCAGGGACACCTTCCTCTACCCCAGGGTGCTCCAGCCTCACCTTGGGCACTTGCAGGCTTTCTCTGGAAAATCCCTTCCAGGGCCTCACCACCCTCACAGGGAAGATTTTTTCCCCAATATCCCATCTAAATCTCCCCTTTCCCAGTGGAAGCCATTCCCTGGCTCCTGTCCCTCCATCCCTTGTCCCCAGTCCCTCTCCAGCTCTCCTGGAGCCCCTTCAGGCCCCACAAGGGGCTCTGAGCTCTCCCTGGAGTCTTCCCTTCTCCAGGGGAACATTCCCAGCTCTCCCAGCCTGGCTCCAGAGCAGAAGGGCTCCAAAATCCTGGAATGGTCTGGGTTGGAAGGACCTTACAGCCCATCTCATTCCAGCCCCTGCCATGGGCAGGGACACCTCCCACTAGCCCGGGTTGCTCCAAGCCCTGTCCAGCTTGGCTTTGGACACTTCCAGAGATCCAGGGACAGCCACAACTCTGGGAATACCCTGGAGCCTGTCCCAGGGCATGGATAAGCCTATCCAGGTCTCCTTCTGGCCCTACCTTGGCGTGAGCTTTTGTCTCTGCAAATTTGATCTTGAAGTCGAACATCTCGGGGGGCGGCTGCTGCTGCTTCTCCGCAGATGCTTCCTGCTGGCTCATCAGCTCCCGGTTCACATCCTGGCCACAGGGACATGGGGACATGGAGATCAGGGACCCCCACACCTCCAGCAAGGCCCTCCCCAAACCTCCCAACACCTCCTCCTTGGGGGGCTCCTTGTGCAGCACCCAGTGAAGGTGGAGGGGAGGGAGAGGCACCAAGAGTGTTCCAGTCCTGGAATGTCCACAGGCTCACTCCCCAGCTCCCTGCCCTGTCAGCAGACCTGAGCCCAGGGCTGGGATGGCCCCCACAGGGGAGAATTTTTTCCCAATATCCCATCTAAATCTCCAATGGGAGCCATTCCCTGTGTCCTGTCCCTCCAACCCTTGTCCCAAGTCCCCCTCCAGCTCTCCTGGAGCCCCTTGAAGGCACTAAAAGGGGCTCTGACATCTCCTTGAAGCCTTCATGGACATTCTCAGCTCTCCCAGCCTATCCCTGTAGGAGAAGGCACTGGGAGAGTCCCTATGGAAGCTCCACGAGGAACCCACTCAGCTCCAAGCTGAATCCTGCCATACCCAGCACACTCCCTGGTGATCCTCCCTCTGGCTCTCCTGGCCACCAGGACACTCCCAGGGGATGCTCCCTCTGGCTCTCCTGGCCACCAGGACACTCCCTGGTGATCCTCCCTCTGGCTCTCCTGGCCACCAGGTGAGCTCCAGGAGGAGCTGGAGGTGGGGACACACCTGCAGGTGAGCCGTGAGCTCCCGGTACTTTTTGATGGTCTGCTGGTAGTCGGCCACGGTCTCCTGGGCGGCCTCCACGCGCTTCTCGGCCTGGCGCACGCGCGCCGTGGCCATGTCCAGCTGCTCCCGCAGCTCCAGCTCCGTCTCCCGGGCGTTCTCCTGCAGCTCGTCGTTCATCTCGTTCATGGCTTCCTGCAGGGAGGTGGCACCCAGGGGACAAAGTCACACAGCGGGGCTCAGATGTGTCCCGGCGCTCTGGAGAGCTTCCACAAATCCCGCTGGCGCCATCATTGCAGCTCCCCATCCCAGGAGCTGGAATTCCTGGGATAAGAGCAGCTCTTTCCCAGGAACTCAGCAGTGTTATCCCAGGAATTCAGCAGCCATTATCCCAGGGAATCAGCAGCTGCTATCCCAGGGAATTCAGCAGTGTTATCCAGGGAATTCAGCAGCCATTATGCCAGGAATTCTGCAGCCCTTATCCCAGGAATTCAGCAGCTGTTATCCCAGGAATTCAGCAGTTGTTATCCCAGGGAATTCAGCAGCTCCTATCCCAGAAATTCAGCAGCCCTTATCCCAGGGAATCAGCAGTGTTATCCCAGGAATTCAGCAGTGTTATCCCAGGGAATCAGCAGCTGTTATTCCAAGGAATTCAGCAGCCCTTATCCCAGAGATTCAGCAGCTGTTGTCCCAGAGAATCAGCAGCCCTTATCCCAAGGAATTCACCAGCTGTTATCCCAGGGAATTCTGCCTTACCAGGTCCCCGACGGTCTCACGCAGCTCCCGGACCTTCTCCTCCAGATCCAGGTTTCTCTCTGTCAGAGTCTCCACCATCTCCTCAGCACCCAGCGCTGCGTCCACCTGCCAGGACACACATCCCAATCCATCCATGTGCCAGGACACACATCCCAACCCATCCCCTGTCAGGACAGACATCCCAATCCATCCCATCAAGACACACATCCCAATCCATCCATGCTCCAGGACACACCTCCAGGCAGAGCCCAGCACAGCCCCACTGCTGGAACAGGGTTTGGAATTAAGGAATATGGGACCAGGAGTGTTGGTTCCTGCAGTGGATCTCCAGGAGTCTCAATGCCCCAAATGTCCCCAAACAGCCCCGAATGTCCACGAACACCCCAAATATCCCATCCCACCTGTCCCTCACCTGCTCCTTCAGCTCATCCACCGTCTTCTCCGCCTGCTTCACCTCTTCCTGCAGCTTCTCCCGCTGCTGCCGCAGCGATTCCAGCTCCGTGTTCTTCTTCTCCATCTGCTTCTGGAGCTTCACGTGCTCCTGCTTCTCCGAGGCCGACAGGTCCCGCATCCTGGACAGCCACAGGTCCTGTCAGGGCCAGCCCAGGAGCACCTGGGCCCTCCCAGGAGCCCCCATCTGCCCCAGCCAGGATAACAGAGCTCATCCATCCCAATCTGCCCCTCCCTGGTGGGGACATGAGCAACCTTCCCAAAATCCAGCTCATTTACACCAAGGGATGGGTCCCACCTGAACTTCTTGGCTGTGGATTCCCAAATAAAAAGCCCACGAGCACCCAAGCCCTGGAAGGTGGGATCATCCAGAGAGAGGTAGATCCCAAGGCTGGGCAGGGTCTGGAGAACAATGCTGGGATACCAAGCACCACATCCATAGGGAATGAGGCATTCCATAGGGAATGAGGCTGGAGTGGCTCATTGTCCCCATCCCCACCAATCCCCTGTGACAAGGGACTCTCCTTTCCCTGTAGA
>NW_005054722.1:53339-59008 GCF_000277835.1 Geospiza fortis | reverse complement strand
CTGCTCCAGAGCAGCAGTGGGCTTGGTGCTCTCAGGGAGCACAAGAGGCCTGGGAAGGAATTTGGGGAAGCACAGGTGGGCTCCCACCTGACAAGAGCCTCCTTGAGCCTGGCATTCTGCTCCTCCAGCTGTTTGACCTGGTAGCTGGATGCTGCTCCATCAGAGCCTGTGGAGGAAAGCAGGAATCAGAATCCCAGAATCCCAGACTGGTTTGGGTGGGAAGGGATCTTAAATCCCACCCCTTCCCACCTCCTGACATGTCAGAGACACCTCTCACTATCCCAGGGTGCTCCAAGCCTCATCCAACCTGTCCAGGGATGGAGCAGCCAGAGCTTCTCTGGAATAATTCATTCCAGGGCCTTGGGACCCTCACAGAGAAGAATTCCTTCCCAATATCCCACCTAACCCCACCCCATTCTCCAAGCCCAAAGTCCCTCTCCCTTCCCACCTTTCTCCTCAATCTCGTGCTTGAGGATCTCCAGGTCCATGGTGAGGTATTCCACCTTCTCCTTGAGGGAATCCACCTCCTGCTGCAGGGACTCTGCCCTCTCCTCGGCCATCTCCTTGTCCAGCGTGGCCATCTCGATGGCATCAGCTGTGTCTGCCATCTCCTCCATGTACCTCTCCTTGGCTTCCAGGGCATCCTTGGCTTCCTGTGGGCAAGCACAGCAGCTGAGGGGATCCCACAACTCTGGAGAGACCCCACAAAGCTCTCAGGAAATTATTGTCCCTCGAGGCTCTCCCAGATCCAATGGACATTGGGTTATCTGGGATGGGAGGGGACAGCCCAGCGCTCCAGGGTGTCCCACTCCTCTCTTCCCTGCTCCACACCCAGAGAGCCTGGCAGGAGAAGCAGATGAGGACAAAGGTAAGGAGACAGGGAACACTGGAGCAGACAGATAAATCCCTGGGGAAAGAAACCAGGAATCCAGTGTGGAAAGTATGGCAGGGAGAAGGAAACGCTCCTTGGCTGCTTGGATGGAATCCTGGGAGCTGCAGGCACAGCTGAGGGGGAAAGGGAAGCACCTGGAACTCCTGGAGAGAGAGAGAGAGGGAAGAAGGAAGCACCTGGAGAGACAGAGAGAAGGGGGAAACATCTGCAGAGAGAAGGAAGAGGGAAGCACCTGGAAACAGAGGGAATAAGGAATTCAAATCCCACCTTGGCTCAGCCTGATTCCCAAATACACCCGACATCAAGGAGCAGAGGTAAAGAACTCGAGTTGCACCAGGAGAGGTTTAGTTGGACGTTGGGAAAATTTCCTCCCAGAAAGGTTTGTCAGGGCTGGAATTCCTCCTGCAGTCACCTCTCTGGGCACTGCCCCATTCCCAGGACACTCACTCACCTTCTTGGCCTCCTTCAGGCGCTTCTGGAGGTCAGCCTGCTGCTCCTGCATTTTGCTCTTCCATTCCTGCACCTGCTCCAGCTGGATCTTGTACTTCTCCAGCTCCTTGAGCTTCGCCTTGTCCTCATTCCTCTTGATTTTCAGCGTCTCCAGCTTCTCCTCAAGGTCCCTGACCTGAGCACGGAGATTCTCCTCCTCCTACAACACCGAGCCAAGAATCAGGGAAGGAGCAGGGACATCCTTTGGACAGAAGCTCTGGGGATGTTTCTGGAAGCCCAGGGAACCTGGCCTGACTTTGGTCATCGATATTGGGGCAGTTTGAGAAGAGAGGGGCTTGGGACAAGGGCCTGGAGTAGCAGAATTAGATGGGATTTTGGGAAGGAATTCCTGGCACAAGTTGCCCAGAGAAGCTGCCTGATCCCACTGCAGCATCCACATCATTCCCAGGTGATCTCCCCCCAGGGAAAACTGATCCAGGTCCTTTTCCAGCAGCTCAGCTCCCAGAGCAGGGAAAGGCTGATGCCAGCATTCCCCAAAGGAAGGGCTGCAGGGACAAAGGGATGTCACCTCCCTCCCTGGCAGCAGCCACAAGGGCTAAAGCTTCAAATCTCAAAGCTGGGTGACAGCAAAGAACAGGTTCTGGAAAAATCCAGAACCTCCCACGGATTCCTCCTCTGCTGCTTTCCCGGCCTGGACATTCTGATGTCCCCCAAAAAGCCGCTTCTGCACCCAGCTACAGAAACCAGAGAGCTCTGGGAATGGGGACACGGGTGGGGACATCCCCTGTCCCCACCCTGGGGTGCCTTCCCCAGCTCTCCCTTCCACACACAATCCCAAAGCCTTGTCCTCTCCTGCTATTCCCTCCGTGGCCTTGTGCCCCAAATCTCTCCCAAGCTCTAATTAACTCATTAATCAAAGCAGGATGGAAGTGATGAAAAAGTTTTTTAAAGATCAAAACAGGAATAACTCTGTAATGATTAAAAATGATTTAAAATCCCTGAACTGGGGAAATATTGGATCTTTTCGGGTGGGGTTTGCATCCCAAGGCTGGAGGGTCCTCAGTGCATCCCTGCTGGTCCCTCCACCCCAATTCCCCCAGGTTTGGGAAATCCTGAACCTCTCCAAGAGATCTTTCCATCCCAAGGCTGGAGGACTCCCGGTGCATCCCTGCTGGTCCTTCCACCCCAGTTCTCCCAGCACCAGCGGGTGCTGCCAACTGGACCCTCTGGATTTAACAGGATCAAGCTCTGCCTCAGAGCCTCAACCCTGCCAAACTGCTCCGATGCCAATTCCCACAGGGATTTATTTGGGAAGGGATGGAGGTGTGCTGGGAATTCTCTTTGGAAGTGGCCTCGCAGCTTTGCTACCTCTTCCTCTGTCCTGGCCAGCTCCGACCTGTCCCGATGCTCCTCCCACAGCCCAGTGACCACCCCCAGGACCCTCCAGGGCACCTCCTCCTCCTCCTCCTCCTCCTCCTCCTCCTCCTGCTGGCCGGCAGAGCCCAGCGCTCACCTGGGCACCAATCGGGGCAGAGCTCACCTGGGCACGGCTCACCGAGGGCCCGGCGGTGCCGCCGGACGCCGATGATGTGGGGGTCCGGGTGGGCTGCAAAACAGCAGCACGGGGTGAGGGGGAGTCAGGGGGGACATCCCAAAGGGATGGTGCTCCCACAGCTCCCACTGTGACACTTCTGGTGACTCCCAGATTCCCATTTCCAGCAGTGTCACTGACTGGTGTCACTGTGGGAGCCCCAGGAATTCTGCTCTGGAGGAGCTGGGCTCGGAGAGAATTCATGGATAATCCACTGGGGATTGAGGACTCCACGTGTTTTCCCAGAGAAGCTGTGGCTGCCTCACATCCCTGGAAGTGTCCAAGGCCAGCTTGGAGCACCCTGGGATAATGGGAAGTGTCCCTGCTGTGGCACTGGATGATGTCCAAGGTCCCTCCCAGCCCAAACCATTCCAGGATTCCAGTTCTCAGCTCCAGAAGGTGAGACAGCAAAATCTCAGAGCCCACCAAGAACAGAACCCAATTTTAGGGGAGCAACAAGAAAATCGACAAGGAGTGAGTTCCCAGAGCCCAGTGGGGCCTGGTGCTGCTTCATTAGCGCTTATGAGGCTGTTAATTAATCACTGTCTGAGCCCAGGCAGTGGGAAAAGGGGTGAGGGAAGCACCAGGTGCCCCCCCAGGCTCCCACTGGTCTTTCCTCATGGACCCTGTTTCTGCACCACTCACCTCTTACTGTGTAAATTAAATTTCCTGACTTGATTTTATTTCTGGAAATGGGATTTTTGGTGCCATGAGGGTTCACCAAGTGTGTGGTTTCACCCACAGATACAGCTGAGAAAGAGAAACATTCACCCTCTGCCCTTATTTTCCCCCAAATGGAGGCAAATCTGAGTTAACTCGACTGCAGCAAGTCCAGCACCCCTTGGACAGGCCCAGCCTGCCCTCCTGGGATGATCCCAGCTCTCCCAGGCACAGAAAACAGGGAATCTCTGGGTGGCACCGAGTCCCACGCACTTTCTTTCAGATACAACTCAAAACAAAGATGTTTGTTGCTCCTGCTGCTTTTGGGGTCACAGATGCCCCACAGAGAGCAGGGTTGGATGGGATATTGGGAAGGAATTCCAGGCTGTGAGGGCAGGGAAGGCCTGGCACAGGGTGCCCAGAGAAGCTGTGGCTGTCACACCCCTGAGGTGTCCAAGGTCAGGATGGATGGGGCTCGGAGCCACCAGGGATAGTGGGAGCTGGATGGGCTTGAGGTCCCTTCCAACCCAACCCATTCCGTGATTCCAGGATCCCAACTCCACCTCCCTGCCCAGGCAGGTGTGAGGCCAAAGGAGCAGGAGGTCCCATGGGACATCCCTGCAGAGACCTCAACAAGAACCATCCAAAGCCAGGGAATGGGGGCATCCCAGAGCCCTGGGGCTGATGGAATCCACCCCTGCCTGGGGCTGGAAGCACCTGCAGAGGATGGAGCCCTCCCTGCAGGAGAGTTCTCCATTTCCAAACTCAATCTTTAAGGATTTCTCTCCCACATTTCCTCCCTTCAAGCCACAAGTCCCTTCCCAAGGTGAATGCTGCTGGCTGGAGCAGCCCCCGAGGGCCAGCTGGGACCACATAGCCCTGCCTGACACCTCAGGCTCCCTCAGATTCCACTCAGATCCCACCTCAGGTCTCTCAGATCCCACTGATCTGATTTCTCAGATCCCACTCAGATCCCACCTCAGGTCTCTCAGATCCCACTCAGATCCCACCTCAGGCTCTCTCAGATCCCACTGATCTGATCTCTCAGATCCCCACTCAGATCCCCACTCAGATCCCGCTCAGATCCCACCTGAACTCAGATCCCAAATCCTGGCACAAACTGGGCCAGTCAGGGAGCAGCAACACCCACAGCCTGGGCACTGCCACATGGATTTCACACTGTTCCATCCTGGGAGAGGGTCCCCAAGGATCTGGACCTGCTCCAGAGGAGTCCATCAGAGGAGCTGGGAGCTCCTCTGGGCTCTGCACAATGAGGTGGAAGGACAACGGTGGCGTTGGGAACCAGTGGGGTTGTGTTTGGGTGGGGTTGGCCCCCAATGGATCATGTTTGGGTGGGGTTGGCCACCAGTGGATCATGTTTGAATTGGCATCCACAAGAATGGCCACATTTGAGTGGGGTTGGCACCCAATGGACCATGTTTGAGTGGGGTTGGCCACCAGTGGGTCATGTTTGGGTGGGGCTGGCACCCAATGGATTGTGTTTGAATGGAGCTGGTATCAAATGGATCATGTCTGTTGTGGGATTGGCACCACATGGATCATGTTTGAGTGGGACTGGCAAAGCATGGATTGCTTGTGAGTGGGGTTGGCACGCAATGGATCATGTTTGAGTTGGCATCCAGAAGAATGGCCAAGTTTGAGTGGGGTTGGCAATGAATGGATCATGTTTGTGTGGAGTTGGCAACCAAAAGCTCGCGTCTGGGTGGGGTAAGCAATGAATGGGTTATGTCTGGGTGGTGTTGGCACCCAACAGATCGTGTTTGGGTGGGACTGGGAACCAATGAGTTGTGTTTGAGTGGGGTTGGCCACCAGTGGATCATGTTTGAATTGGCATCCACAAGAATGGCCACATTTGAGTGGGGTTGGCACCCAATGGACCATGTTTGAGTGGGGTTGGCCACCAGTGGATCATGTTTGGGTGGGGCTGGCACCCAATGGATTGTGTTTGAATGGAGCTGGTATCAAATGGATCATGTCTGTTGTGGGATTGGCACCACATGGATCATGTTTGAGTGGGACTGGCAAAGATGGATTCCTTGTGAGTGGGGTTGGCAC
>NW_005054722.1:50056-53329 GCF_000277835.1 Geospiza fortis | reverse complement strand
GGGGGTTGGCAGTGAATGGATCATGTTTGAGTGGGGCTGGCACCCAACAGCCCATGTTTGGGTAGGGTTGGCAATGAATGGATCATGTTTGGGTGGTGCTGGCACCCAACAGATCATGTTTGGGTGGGATTGGGAACCAATGGGTTGTGTTTGAGTGGGGTTGGCACCCAAGAAGTTGTGTTTGAGCAGGGTTAGCAAACAACAGCTCATGTTTGGGGGTTGGCAGTGAATGGATCGTGTCTGAATGGTGTTGGCAACCAATGGATCGTGTTTGGTTGGGGTTGGCACCCAACAGCTCATGTGTGAGTGGAGCTGGTACCTAATGCACCATGTTTGAGATGGTGTTGGCATCCAATGGGTTGTGTTTGAGCGGAGCTGGCACCCAATGGCCCGAGTTTGAGTGGGGTTGGCCATGAATGGATCATGTTCAAGGGGAGCTAGCACCCAAAGGCCCATGTTTGAGCGGGGCTGGCACCCAATGGTCCATGTTTGAGATGGTGCTGGCACCCAACGGCCCATGTTTGAGTGGGGCTGGCACCCAATGGATCCTGCTGTTGGCACCCTGTGATCCATGCTTGTGACAGGGTTGACACCCGATGCTTTGAGTGGCGCTGGCACCCCCGGGGCCGTCGGTGCCCCCCGCGCTCGGTGCCCCCACCGTGGCTGCTCACCTTGGGTCGGCGGGCGGTGCTCTGGAGGGCAGCGGGAGCGGAAGCAGAGAGGACAGACAGTCACACAGGGACAGAGGAGCAGAGAACAGCCGGCGGCGGCCGGAGCGGCAGAGCAGGGAAAGGAGACAAAAGACAGCACGGCATCGTTAGTGTGCCCGGCATCGTTAGCGTGCCCCGTGGCACCAGGTGCGTGCGGCGTCGTTAGCCTGGGGGCTCATTAACCTGCTCCACGGGCAGAGATCCCACGGGATCCCCTGGCACAGCTCCCATGGGACCACGGGAGCAGAGCCCAGAGCCAGCCCTTGCCCCATCCCTGCCCCTCCAGCCAAGTGTGGGGACAGAGCTGGAGACAGAGGGCACATCCTGAACCCCCAGCCCGACCCTACAGATACCCCAGGGCAGATCCACCGTGTATTTCCAAGGAATTTTGGTCTTCAGAGGCAAAGCCTGGTTCAGGTTGGCTGGGCATTCCATGGGCACGGGGGGTTTGACCTTCCAGAGATCCCCAGAGTAGGAGACGGAAAGGATTTAATCTTAAACATGAGTTTTCTCCTCTCCTCATCCCTCTGGTTTTCCAAAAGGCCCAGAGCACCCTGGACCAGCTGCCCCAGAGCCTCCAGGCTCTGCTTTCTTTGTTCAACCAAAAATTCCAGGGACACCACAGAGCTGATCCCACACTCCCAACTTCTCCTTTGATGGTTGGAATTAAACCATCCATGATTTTGGGGCAGAACCCCCCCACACCCCCTCCATGCACATGCAGCAGCTCCCAGCAGCTCAGGGAGGGGAGGCCACAGGGCCCAGCCTGGAACAGAGACAAATATTATTTAGTAGTTTTCCCCTTAAAAACAATCCCTAATGGATGGAAAAGGAGGAGAGACCAGGCTGGTCCTGGGGGGCAGCGGGTGGGCATTGGGAACATCTGTCCAGCTGCAGCCTTGAAGCACTTCCATGCTCTCCCTCATTTCTGATTCCATGACCTAATCCCAGCTGGGAATAAACAGGAGCAGAACAGATGGATAACGGCACTGCCACATGATCCCACGTCCAGGATGGGGACATGAGGCACACGGAGCCCACCAGGGACCAGCAGCTCCAGCTGATCTCCAACACGGCCATGTTCCCTCCCGAGGCCTCAGGAACCTCAGAGCTTTATTCCCCTGTTTTCAATATCAACCTGGATGTGTTTGCACTTCCAAACTTCCCATCACCTCTGGCATTGCTTCAGCTAAATCCTGCTCTGCTCACTTCCAGCCTGTTCCCATGTCAATCCCAAGGAAAGACATTCCCATCTTCCACGACATCTCCTGTGTGACCAAATTGGTCAGGAAAATGGAATTGCAGCAGCAAAAGTTCCAGACCCTCAGGTGAAACCCTCAGGATGCTTTTCAGGAGCTCTCCAGCATCTTCCCAAAGTCCAAGTAAGCAACATGGAGCAGCAACAAAAATCTGGGAAACACTTGGGAAATGTCTTCTTCAGGAACTCCACACGTGGGGAGACTCTGGAGTGGGGCAGGGCCACTGACCACCGAGTCCTTGGACATGGGGAAATGTCACCTGAGACAACCAAGTCCTGTTCTGGGGGACACCAAATCCTTCCCTGGGGGACACTGAGCCTTTTACTGGATGGGGGACACTGATTCCTGTCCCAGGAGACAATGAGCCTTGTTCTGGGGAACACCAAGCCCTGAACTGGGGGCCACTGAGCCTTGTTCTGGGGGACACCAAGCCCTGAACTGGGGGCCACTGAGCCTTATCGTGAGGGACACTGAGCCTTGTCCTGGGGGACAATGAGCCTTGTCCTGGGGGACACTGAGCCTTGTCCTAGAAGACACCAAGACCTGAGCTGGGGACACTGAGCCTTTTTCTGGATGTGCGACACTCATCCCTGTCCCACTGATCCCTGTCCCTGAACTGGGGACGCTGAGCCTTGTCCTGGCTGTGGGGTGGGGGACACCAACTCAAACCCTGACTCAAACCACACCAAACCCTAAAAACAGGGAGAAGCCTCCTGGTAACCATCCCTAAAGCCATGTGGAATGACAGGGAAATAATCCTGCTTCGTGCATCCTTTGGAGTTCTGGTCTCCTCCATGTGATGACCACTGAAAGTTGAAGCTCCAAGACCCTCAGGATCTGTGGCAAAGGGATGCTCTGGGATCAGCTCCAGCTGCTCTCTCCATCAGGAATGGGGGATGGCTGGGGTCCCCTCCGTGGTGGCACCATCTGTCCCCAGCCAGTCATCCCTGGGCTCTGGGAGAGTCAGTGACCAGGATGGGACATGGATTTCCCGGTGTCCAGCATCGTGCCAGCACTGGGAACAGAGGCTCCAGCCCCACCTGGACTGTCCTGGATGCAGGATGCTCCAACCCCCCCATTGGGGATGGATGGATGGATGGGGATGGATGTTCCATGGAGGTTCTGGCTCTGCTGTGTAATGCTGCTGCATCAATATTTGATGGAATTACAAAACCTCAGCTCCCAGGGGAGCACTGGGGGCTCCGAACCGGCGCGCTCCGAGATGGACTCGGCTTCTGGCAGCTGGAACTCTGGAAAATTCCTTCTGGACACCAAGGACTGACTGTGGTGGGGTCAGCACTGCA
>NW_005054722.1:42778-49931 GCF_000277835.1 Geospiza fortis | reverse complement strand
ACAGCACAGGTGTCACTGGAGCCTTCTCCTGGATTAACTTTCAAGGTTTCGGGTCTGAACTTCACAGACTGCGGCTGCTGCTGTGGAGGATTCCCAGAGTTTCCAGGAGGATTCTGATCGGCAGCAGCTCCTGAGTGGGGTCGGCAGTGCTGGGGGTGATGCCCAGGCACTGACCCAGTGCTGGTCCATGCTGATGCCATCCCACTCCATTCCCAGGAATTTGGCCCCTTGGAGGCACCTCCCCTCTGCTGGAGCTGAGTCTCAGCCCCAGGATGAGCCCCTCAGGGTGTGGTTCCCTGGGATACGGCTGGGAATTCTGCATTTTAAACAAGCAGCACCACCCAGGTCTCACAGGTGTGATTCCACGGGTGAGGAGAGGAGCAACAGGAAAAGCAGGATGGAATCCAGGCTTGGGGCTGAGCTCCAGCAGCCCCCACTCCCCCCTCCAATGGGGCAGAGGGAGAGCAGCATCCGTGAAACTTTCCACGGGGAAGAGGATTAACAGGGACACGTGACGAGGAGCGTTGGTGTCTGAGCTTGGGGAGGTGCAGGGGGAAATCAGGAGCATTTCCTGCCAGGTAGTGGCCTGGCTGGGGTCTATTCCCTGCCATCAGCCTGAAATTCCCAGGATTTCTCTTTAAGCTGAGCAGTGACATCGTGGTTACACTAAAAATAAACATATAGGCCAGTGCCCGCGCTGTCACCTGCAGGAATGGCAGCCTGGCAGGGACTCGGGTACTGCCAGCCTCCGGGAATGCCAAAGGCTGAACCCAACAGCGTGGCTGGCAGGAAAAACGGGATTGTGGGCACACAGCTTCCCCAGGGTGGGCACCGGTGGCACTGGAAGCAGGGATGGCACCGGCAGCAGGAACAGCACTGACACTCTCAGGCTGTGGGGACAGGGACAGCAGCAGGGATGGCACTGGCACCCCTGGAGTGGGGATGGCACCGGCCGTGGGCACAGGGACAGCAGCAGGGATGGCACTGGCACCCCTGGAGTGGGGATGGCACCGGCCGTGGGCACAGGGACAGCAGCAGGGATGGCACTGGCACCCCTGGAGTGGGGATGGCACCGGCCGTGGGCACAGGGACAGCAGCAGGGATGGCACTGGCACCCCTGGAGTGGGGATGGCACCGGCCGTGGGCACAGGGACAGCAGCAGGGATGGCACTGGCACCCCTGGAGTGGGGATGGCACCGGCCGTGGGCACAGGGACAGCAGCAGGGATGGCACTGGCACCCCTGGAGTGGGGATGGCACCGGCCGTGGGCACAGGGACAGCAGCAGGGATGGCACTGGCACCCCTGGAGTGGGGATGGCACCGGCCGTGGGCACAGGGACAGCAGCAGGGATGGCACTGGCACCCCTGGAGTGGGGATGGCACCGGCCGTGGGCACAGGGACAGCAGCAGGGATGGCACTGGCACCCCTGGAGTGGGGATGGCACCGGCCGTGGGCACAGGGACAGCAGCAGGGATGGCACTGGCACCCCTGGAGTGGGGATGGCACCGGCCGTGGGCACAGGGACAGCAGCAGGGATGGCACTGGCACCCCTGGAGTGGGGATGGCACCGGCCGTGGGCACAGGGACAGCAGCAGGGATGGCACTGGCACCCCTGGAGTGGGGATGGCACCGGCCGTGGGCACAGGGACAGCAGCAGGGATGGCACTGGCACCCCTGGAGTGGGGATGGCACCGGCCGTGGGCACAGGGACAGCAGCAGGGATGGCACTGGCACGCCCCGCGCCGGGAGAATCCCCCGGGAGCGACAGACGGACGGAGCGGAGCCCGGCTGGACAGATGGACGGCGCCGAGCCCGGAGGGATGGACAGATGGACAGAGGGATCATCTTGCCGCGCCGCCATCCAGCGCCAGCTCCGCACCCCGGCCGACACGGGCGGATCGAGGGAGCTCAGGGCAGCCCTGCACGGCTGAGGGTGCGGAGAGACCCAAAATCCCTGCCCCAAAATCCCTGCCCCAAAATCCCTGCCCCGAAATCCCTGCCCTAAAAATGCCACTCAGGGCGGCATCCAGCACGTCCTGAGCCTCGCTGCCCTGCCAGGACCGTTCCCACAATCCCTGCCCGGCATTCCCGTTGTCCCTGCACAAGAACTCTGCTGGGAACCCACAGGACGTCACCAAGCACCATCTCCAAACTCTCCTTGAATCCGTGTCCTGCCCCACGGAGTGCTGGAGAGCAGGAGAGCAGCTCCCTTCACATGCACAGATCTTAAATCCCATCTGTGATATGATTATTATATTATGTAACATGAACCCAGACTCATCCAGCTCCCATTCCAATTGTGTTATTTTCCAAAATTCCCACACTATGAGGGGAGAGGAGCTCAGGATGCCCCAGGCTCACACCCAACCCTCCACACACAGAGGGAATTTTACCTCCAGTGTTTCCAGTCCCTCAGCACAATCCTGCCAATCTCCTGGGAAAAGCATTTAAAGGCCTCTTTGGCATTCCCTGGAGCAGCCCCTCGAGGATGTCATGCTGGGGACATCCTGTGTCCAACTGATCTGTGCTGGCATCTGATTCCTGAAAAACCCCTGGGTCAGGGAATCAGGGGCGGGGGAAGTGTCCAAGGCCAGGCTGGATGGAGTTTGGAACAGCCTGGGATAGTGGGAGGTGTCCTTGGCTGCAGTGAGGGATGGAACTGGATGGGCTTTAAGGTCCCTTCCAATTCAAACCATCCCATAATTCTGGAGCCTCTCTGCTCTGGGGTCAACATTGCTGGAAATGGAGAAGGGAAAAATCCAGGGGATCCTCAGAGTGCCTGGAGGGGCTCCAGGAGAGCTGGAGAGGGACTGGGGACAAGGGGATGGAGGGACAGGAGCCAGGGAATGGCTCCCGCTGGGAAAGGGGAGATTGGGCTGGGATCTTGGCAAGGAATTCCTGGCTGGGAGGGTGGGCAGGGGCTGGGCTGGAATTCCCAGATTTGCTGTGGCTGCCCCTGGATCCCTGAGAGTGTCCAAGGCCAGGCTGGATCCACCTGGGACAGTGGGAGGTGTCCCTGCCCATGGATGGGGTGGGAATGGATGGGATTTAAGGTCTTTTCCAACCCAAACCGTTCCAGGATTCTGGAGCTGTTTTGCTCTGGGAGAGCTGGGAATGTTCCCCTGGAGAAGGGAAAACTCCAGGGAATCCTCAGAGCCCCTGGAGGGGCTGCAGGAGAGCTGGAGAGGGACTGGGGACAAGGCCTGCAGGGACAGGAGCCAGGGAATGGCTCCCACTGGGAAAGGGGAGATTGGGCTGGCATCTTGGCAAGGAATTCCTGGCTGGGCTGGAATTCCCAGAGCAGCTGTGGCTGCCCCTGGATCCCTGGCAGTGCCCAGGCCAGGCTGGACATTGGGGTTGGAGCCACCTGGGACAGTGGGAGGTGTCCCTGGATGGGTTTAATGTCCCCTCTAACCCAGCCCATCCCATGATCTGCTCTCCTGCAGCTCCCTCTGGCTGCTGGCAGGCGCTGGGGGCAGGGCAGCATTCCCAAGGGAAAATTTTGGGAGCTGGAATTGCATCTCTTAACAAAGAAACCCCGAGCTCCACCAGCCTGAGCACCACAAACCCCTTCAGGAGCCAGAGCTGACACAGGCCCAGCTTTTGGGATCATCCAAATCCATTCCACCGCTCCAACAGAATCTCCCTCCTGTTCCCACCAGCCCTGGCCCAAAACAGGAACCCCTTTTGAAGCATTTCCAGATGAAATCATCCTGGATCCGTGGCTTTAAGCCCCTGAATGATCCCAGGGTCGTGTCCATTTCTAGAGGAGCCACGTGCAGGCTCACACGGATTTAAGTTTAAGATAATTATGGGTATTAGAGCTGCTCTAATGAACCAGCTCCTCTCCTCACACACAGCTCTGCTCCCTAAATCCAGAATATATCAACTCTTCCCACACAAAGATCCAATAAATGCAGCAGCAGGGAGAAAATGCAATTAACCCCAGGGAAATGGTGTCAGGTGCTTGGGGCTGTCCCTGAAACTCCTCAGGGACGGGTAAGGGAGGTTTTTTATCCTAAATCCATGAGAAGGAGCTGGTGGCACCACCACAGATGGGAGAATTCCTGACTCTTGGGGGGATTGGAGAGGAGATGCCAGGGTTAACTCCAGCCCTTTTCCATGGAGCCATCCGTTTGCAGCACCAGATGCTGCTCAGCTCCTGGGCCCAGAGGGTCACATCAAAATAATCCCCACGGGCTCCCTTGGGGACACACAGAGCTGCCACAGGGGTGTCACCAGGCCTGAGGAACAGCAGTGCCTGGGAAATCAGCCCTGGTTTCACCCTGGCCCTGCCATGGACACGGTTTGGGCAGCTGGGGTGAGGTGGGGTTTTGGAGCTGATGGATTATCCGTTCCTTTAAAGGATTAACAGGGCTTGGGGTGACCCCTCTGTGCTCAACAGAGCAGCTGGGACCTGCTCCGGGCTGGAACGGGCCAGCTGCTCCTGCAGGGAGACCGGGATAGCACGGGATAGCACCAGGATAACACTGGGACAACCACCAGGATAACAATCAGACACTGACCCAGCTGCTCCTGCATGGAGACTGGGATAGCACCGGGATAACACTGGGACAACACTGGGATAACACTGGGGTAACAACCAGACACTGACCTGCCCACTCCTGCATGGAGACCGGGATAGCACCGGGATAGCACTGGGACAACAACCAGGATAACAACCAGACACTGACCCAGCTGCTCCTGTATGGAGACCGGGACAACACCGGGATAACACCGGGACAACAACCAGACACTGACCCAGCTGCTCCTGTATGGCGACTGGGATAGCACCGGGATAACAACCAGACACTGACCTGGCCATTCCTGCACAGAGACCAGGATAACACCGGGATAACACCCAGACACTGACCTGGCTGCTCCTGTATAACACCGGGATAACACCAGGTAACACCAGGATAACAATCAGACACTGACCCAGCTGCTCCTGCAGGGAGACTGGGATAGCACCAGGATAGCACCGGGATAGCACCAGGATAACACCCAGACACTGACCTGGCCACTCCTGCATGGGGACCGGGATAACACCGGGATAACACTGGGACAAAACCGGGACAACAACCAGACACTGACCCAGCTGCTCCTGTATGGCGACTGGGATAGCACCGGGATAGCACCAGGATAACACCCAGACACTGACCTGGCTGCTCCTGTATGACACCGGGATAACACCAGGTAACACCAGGATAACAATCAGACACTGACCCAGCTGCTCCTGTATGGCGACTGGGATAGCACCGGGATAGCACCAGGATAACACCCAGACACTGACCTGGCTGCTCCTGTATGACACCGGGATAACACCAGGTAACACCAGGATAACAATCAGACACTGACCCAGCTGCTCCTGTATGGCGACTGGGATAGCACCGGGATAGCACCAGGATAACACCCAGACACTGACCTGGCTGCTCCTGTATGACACCGGGATAACACCAGGTAACACCAGGATAACAATCAGACACTGACCCAGCTGCTCCTGTATGGCGACTGGGATAGCACCGGGATAGCACCAGGATAACACCCAGACACTGACCTGGCTGCTCCTGTATGACACCGGGATAACACCAGGTAACACCAGGATAACAATCAGACACTGACCCAGCTGCTCCTGTATGGCGACTGGGATAGCACCGGGATAGCACCAGGATAACACCCAGACACTGACCTGGCTGCTCCTGTATGACACCGGGATAACACCAGGTAACACCAGGATAACAATCAGACACTGACCCAGCTGCTCCTGTATGGAGACCGAGATAACACTGAGGTAACACCGGGATAAGACTGGGATAACACCCGGACACTGACCCCACCACTCCTGCATGGAGACTGGGATAACACCAGGATAACAACCAGGCACTGACCTGGCTGCTCCTGTATGGAGACCGGGATAACACTGAGGTAACACCGGGATAAGACTGGGATAACACCCGGACACTGACCCCACCACTCCTGCATGGAGACCAGGACAACACCAGGATAACACTGGGACACTGACCTGCACGGACACCAGGATAACACTGGGATAGCACTGGGATAACACCAGGATAACAACCAGGCACTGACCTGGCTGCTCCTGTATGGAGACCGGGATAACACTGAGGTAACACCGGGATAAGACTGGGATAACACCCGGACACTGACCTGGCCACTCCTACATGGAGACCGGGATAACACTGAGATAACACTGGGATAACACCCGGACACTGACCCCACCACTCCTGCATGGAGACCAGGACAACACCAGGATAACACTGGGACACTGACCTGCACGGACACCAGGATAACACTGGGATAGCACTGGGATAACACCAGGATAACAACCAGACACTGACCTGGCCACTCCCACATGAAGACCAGGATAACACCAGGATAACACTGGGATAACACCCGGACACTGACCTGGCTGCTCCTGTATAACACTGGGATAACACTGGGTAACACCAGGATAACAACCAGACACTGACCTGGCCGCTCCTGCATGGAGACCGGGATAACACCGGGATAACTCTGGGATAACAACTGGACACTGATCTGGCCACTCCTACACGGAGACCAGGATAACACTGAGATAACACTGGGATAACACCTGGACACTGACCCGGCTGCTCCTGCATGGAGACTGGGATAGCACTGGGGTAACAACCAGACACTGACCCAGCTGCTCCTGTATGGAGACTGGGATAGCACCAGGATAACACTGGGATAACAACCGGGATAACACTGGGATAACACCCGGACACTGACCTGGCTGCTCCTGTATAACACCGGGATAACACCAGGATAACACTGGGATAACACCCGGACACTGACCTGGCCACTCCTACATGGAGACCGGGATAACACTGAGATAACACTGGGATAACACCCGGACACTGACCCGGCTGCTCCTGCAGGGAGACTGGGATAGCACTGGGATAACAACCAGACACTGACCCAGTTGTTCCTGCAGGGAGACCGGGATAACACCAGGATAACACCGGGATAACATTGGGACACTGACCCAGCTGCTCCTGCATGGAGACTGGGATAGCACCAGGATAACACCGAGATAACACCGGGATAACACCCGCACACTGACCCAGGCACTGACGGGTCACCCTGGGGTAGGATGGGACGGCAGCAGGT
>NW_005054722.1:39163-42740 GCF_000277835.1 Geospiza fortis | reverse complement strand
CAGCCCTGGCACTGGGAATGCCACTGGGGGGATGAAAGAACAGGGATGTCACTGCAGAGGGACAAACCTGATCATCCAGGGACAATCCCAGGATCAAACTGGCTGCAGCTGCAGGGGACAGGTGACCTGAGGTGGCAGGGCAGGATTTAACAGCAGGGTCACAGCACCAGCACATGCCACCTGTGGATGTGGCACTTGGGGACACTTGGCAGTGCCAGGGGAGCAGTTGGACTCAGGAGTCTCAGAGGGCTCTTCCAACCTAAATATTCCACAATTCCATGATCCCTGAATGGGTCAGACCCTGGCAGCTCCCAAGTGAGGCAGAGCTTTTGTGGGAGCCTTTCCCTGCATCCCTGGCAGCCCCCTGCTCCCATCACAGCCCTGCCACCTCCGTGTCCCTGGGAGGTGACATCCATGACCCAGTGCCACCCAGCACTGCAGCAGGAGAAGGGACTGGCCTGTCACCAGCACAGACACCTTGTCATGGGGATGAAGACAGCACAACTGGCTTCATCCCAAAAATGACCTGGGAAAGACCCTTTTCCTGCTCTTTAACAGATTTTGGGGTCCTTCCCAGCCAGCCTGGCCCAGGACAGAGGCCAGCACCTCCTGAGGACAGCGTGGACCTCCTGCCCCAAGAACAAGGACACCCAACACAGTGCCACAGCCAAGGGACAGGACCCCCAGTGTCCTGCAGCCCCTGCTCCGAGCCCTGGGAACAGCAGAACCCAAAGGCCACAAAGGCCACAGCCCTCCCAAATCCATGGAAAACAGGGGAGGAGCCCAGCAGGGAGCAGGGCCCATCTGGCAGCAGCTCTGCACATTAAAGTCTATAGATTAAAGTCTATATTTGACACACAGGAGCCGCCCTAATCTCCGCAACGAGGATTTACCCGCTAATTACTCTCATTACCCAGGTCCCCCCTCCACAGATGGCACATCCCTGTGTGGGGGCAGGAGCTGCCTGAGGGGCAGGGTGGGGGCTCTCAGGGCCATGAATGGCTGAAAAGGTTAAATTGTGAGGGGACAGCAGGGCCTGGCATGGGGCTGGCCCACAATGGGGACATCCCTGTGTGAGGTGTGTCTGTACAGCCAGGACAAGGGGCAGGACAGTGACAGATCCAGGTCCCCTGGACAGGGACAGTCACAGATCCATGATCCTCAGGACAGTGACAGATCCAGATCCCCAGGACAGTGACAGTCACAGCCCCATATCCCCAGGACAGTGACAGTCACAGCCCCATATCCCCAGGACAGTGACAGTCACAGCCCCATATCCCCAGGACAGTGACAGTCACAGCCCCATATCCCCAGGACAGTGACAGTCACAGCCCCATATCCCCAGGACAGTGACAGTCACAGCCCCATATCCCCAGGACAGTGACAGTCACAGCCCCATATCCCCAGGACAGTGACAGTCACAGCCCCATATCCCCAGGACAGTGACAGTCACAGCCCCATATCCCCAGGACAGTGACAGTCACAGCCCCATATCCCCAGGACAGTGACAGTCACAGCCCCAGATCCTCAGGACAGTGACAGTCACAGGCCCTCAGGACAGTGACAGTCACAGATCTCCAGGACAGTGACTGTCACAGATCCCCAGGACAGTGACAGTCACAGATCCCCAGGACAGTGACAGTGACAGTCACAGATCCCCAGGACAGTGGCAGTCACAGATCCCCAGGACAGTGACAGTGACAGTCACAGATCCCCAGGACAGTGACAGTCACAGCCCCAGATCCCCAGGACAGTGACAGTCACAGATCCCCAGGACAGGGACAATCACAGCCCCATGATTGCCAGGACAGTGACAGTCACAGATCCCCAGGACAGTGACAGTGACAGTCACAGATCCCCAGGACAGTGACAGTCACAGCCCCTGATCCTAATCCCAGCCTCAGCTCTGAGCAGACACTGGGGACACAGCGGGGACACGGAGCAGCTGCAAACCCACCCGAACAAGGACAGGGAAGGCAGAACCCAACATTCCAAACAGGAATTCCATCCCAGCAGAGCCCCTTGGAGCCGGCAGGACCACGATGAGGGATCCACACGGCCCCTGAAGCCTCAGGGACATGCAGACACCTGGATCTGGAGGACACAAGGAGGGGACACTTGGGGACAGGTGCTCCCAGGGTCTCTCCCCACAGGCTCTCAGCAGATTCCACATTGCTCCTCTCCTCGGGACTTCCCATGGACAAACGGAGCTCTTGGGATCATTTTTCCACCCAAAAATCACCACAGAAGCAGCTGGAAAGCAAATCTGGACCAAAGGGTGCACAGGTAACACCTCCCTCCCCTCTCCCATATCTTCAGTGCCCACCTTGGCTTTTCTCTTGGCAAAATTCCCAAGAGGGGGGAAAAAAGAAATCCCCAAATTTCCTGCAGGGAATGATGATTTGGTGTCCCTGCCCGTGGTGTGGAATGAGATGGGCTTTAATGTCCATCCCAACCCAAACCATTCTGGGATTCTTTGCCAAGACCTTTGGAGTTTCAGCTCATCCTTGCACGAAAGATTTTTGCCTTCAGTGATTGTCACAAACCAGGTGGGTTTGAGTGTCCCCAAGAGGAGCCAGAGCCCAGGGACAGGACAGCCCTGAGAAGGTGCCACTTGTCCCCAGGTCACCGGAGGTTTAGGGGTTATAAAAATATCAGTGAGGGAACGGCCTCAGGTTGTGCCAGGGGAGATTCAGGCTGGATAGCAGGAAAATTCCTTCATGGAAAGAGCTGGAGAACATTGGAAGAGGCTGCCCAGAGCAGGGGGACAGTCCCCATTCCTGCAGATGTGACACTTGGGGACACCGTTGACAACTCGCTGGTCTCTTGAGGTTTTCCCACCCGAACACTGCACGATTCCAGGGTGATGTGACACCGCCCTGAGCCGTGTCCCCTCCCTGGCTGGGAGCACATGCAGGGACAGCCATGCAGCGCTGGGATGGAGCGGAATGGGGACACTGAGGGTGACGATGGCACCGGCATGCGGCCGCGCGCGGGGGAGGGACAGACAGACGGACAGCACCTTTTTGGGCTTGGCTCCGCGCTGCGTGAGGAGGGAACAGAAGGAAGGTTAGACAGCCCTGGGGGCTCTCCTAGGAACCCCCTCCAGGCTGCAGGAAAGGCAGGAGGGGAAGTAGAATCAGGGAAATTGAAGTAAATGAAGGAGAAAACAGCCCTGGAGTCACCCCCGTGCTCTGGTGTCACCTCCTGTCCCCCACCCCCAGCACGGAGGATTTGGGGAGTCAGGACATGTGCAAAGGGGAATAAATCATTTCATGGTGCACAGACAGGGTAAAGGGACTGGGGGGCCAGGATCTCCCAGGATGCAGAGGATATGAGGACAAGGGGGAATGGTTTCCCACTGGATTGGGTGGGATTTTGGGAAGGAATTCCTCCCTGTGAGGGTGGGGAGGGGCTGGGATGGAATTCCCAGATTTGCTGTGGCTGCCCCTGGATCCATGGAAGTGTCCAAGGCCAGGCTAGATGGGGCTTGGAGCCACCTGGGACAGTGGAAAATGTCCCTGGATGGGCTTTAAGGTCCCTCCTACCCCAAACCATTCCAGGATTCCATGACAAA
>NW_005054722.1:37415-39153 GCF_000277835.1 Geospiza fortis | reverse complement strand
ATGACCTGGAATGCAGCTGCTCATGGAGCAGCATTCCCTGTCCTGAGCCCTTCTCCACATCAGCAGCACAAAAAAATTCCAAGAACAATCCCCATTCCCTGATTTCAAGAACGTTGAGGTTTTCTAAATATTCTCTTTGTTTTCTAATGAATTCCAGGGTGGAACTAAAGCAGGAGGATCAGGCAGGGAGCACATGGAGCACAGGCTCCAGCAGTGCCAGGGGTTGATGGATCACACCCCACACAGCAGCAAAAGCCAAAAAACCTTTCCCAAATCCCTCTACCACAGGGCAGGGAATCCATTTCCATCCTCCCCTCTGGCTGGAGCTCACATTCACCAGGGTTTGAGCCCAGTGAACCCCCAGGTGCTGCTCCATCCCCATCCCAGCTGTTCCTACTCTGGGGAGCAGAATTCCCACTCCTGGGAGTTATCTGGAATGGCAGCACAGGAGGCTGGGCCCCAATGTGCCCCAACCCAGCCCCACAGGTGCCACAGAAGCTCCTTGTCCCCACCATTTCCTTTCCCACACTGCCCACATCCCAGTTGGGCCAGTTTATCCCCGTGGAAAATGCAATTGGTACCCCAAACCACACAAACCCACCCACCGTGTCCCCAGGCTCCATCCCTGGCCCCAGCAGTGGTGACCTGGGCAGTGCTGGGGGAACTGCTGGACTTGATGGTCTCAGGGAGTTTTTCCAGCCTCAGTATTCCATAATTCCTCACTGCCCCACACCTGTATGGCCATTCCCAAGGATAGGATAGCCCCAGATTCCCATTCCTTAGGAAATATCCCTCACATTTGGGTACAGCACGTCCCTATCCATGTCCCAGGAGCCTCTGGAGCTCCTGGATGGAGGCACTCAGGGGGGAGCTGCCCCTGGATCCCTGGAAGTGCCCAAGGCCAGGCTGGATGGGGCTTGGAGCAGCCTGGGATAGTGGGAGGTGTTCCCTGCAGGAACTGAGGGGCTTTGAGGTCCTTTCCAGGATTCCAGGAGGGTCAGGGTTTGGAGGAAGCAGCCATGGAATGCTGCTGAACTCAGATTAAAATGTGTGACACAGGACCTGTGCTGGATAATCCCTCAGGAAACCACTGATTCCTGGCCAGTGGCTGAAAATGACATTTTTTACACCTGGTTTCCCATGGGTTTTAGGAGAAATTCCCTTTCCCACGGGCATTTTATCCCATGCAAGTGTCTGTGTGCTCTTCCTGAAGGGATGAAAACCTCTCAGAGGTGACTGGGGTCACTCACCAGTTTGCTGGCCTTGGTGGCATCGAGGGAATCTGTGGAGAGAGCAGAAACAGAGCCATGAGCCTGAGGGACAGCCCTGTCCTCATCCCAGTGTCCCTGCAGCCAGCAGGGGAGGACAGGAGAATTTTGGGAAGCGGGAGTGAAGCAGAGTCGGGATCTGGCAGGAAATGGTGGCACAGTGGGGTGTGGGTTTGGGGGCACAGGGAATTCCTTATGGGAGCTGCTGGCTCAGGAGGGCAAACACTTGGATACACCCCAGAACTGGGGCAGTTCCACTGCTCTCCTTGGGCTGAATCCCTGGATTTCAGGGATTCCTGACCCACTGGCACAGGCTGAATCCCTGGATTTCAGGGATTCCTGAGCTACTGGCACAGGCTGAATCCCTGGATTTCAGGGATTCCTGACCCACTGGCACAGGCTGAATCCCTGGATTTCAGGGATTCCTCAGCTACTGGCACAGGCTGAATCCCTGGATTTCAGGGATTCCT
>NW_005054722.1:36041-37101 GCF_000277835.1 Geospiza fortis | reverse complement strand
ACTTTTTAAAGCATCCGGGGCCAGCCACAGCTTCTCTGGGCACCCTGTGCCAGGGCCTCCCCACCCTCATAGCCAGGAATTCCTTCCCAATATCCCACCCACATCTCCCCTTTTCCATTGGGAAGCCATTCCCTGCGTCCTGTCCCTCCCTGGCAGGTGTGTCTGCATCCCCACCCTCTCCCAGGTGTCACCAGCAGCTCCCCCCAGGTGTCCCCTGCTGTGCTGGCTCTGTGGCAGAGCCATCCCTGCACCTCCCACTGCAGCGCTGCTGCAGCAGCTGCTGTTTCCATGGAAACCCTTGGCAGGCAGCCACATCCCAGCCCTGCATCCCTGACAGCATCATCCCACACCCCACCTGCAGCCTGGGCTCCTCCTGCTCTGGGATGCTGGGATGGAGGGGCTGGGACCGGGGTCTGTCTGTCCCAACCCAGCATCCAGGGGCTGGAGCTCCAGGAGCAGCTGGGGGAGCTGGGAAAGGGGCTCAGCCTGGAGAAAAGCGGGATCGGGGGGAACTTCTGGCTCTGCACAACTCCCTGGATTCCTGCAGCCAGGTGGGAGCTGGGATCTGCTCCCAGGGAACAGGGACAGGAGGAGAGGGAACGACCTCAGCCTGGGCCAGGTTGGATATTGGGAAAATTCCTTCTTGGAAAGGGCTGTCCAGCCCTGGCAGGGGTGGAGTGCCCATCCCTGGGGGGATTTACCTGCCCTGTGCATGTGGCACTTGGGGAGATGGTCAGTGCTGGGGAATCCGGGGGTGTCCGAGGGCTTTTCCAGCCTAAATTATTCCACAATTCTACTGCAGCATCCAAAGCAGAGAGCAAGGAAGGATCCACTCCAAAACAGAGAGCAAGGAAGGATCCATTTCATTTCCCCCAACTAATTTTACCTCCTAATTCCTTGTAGAGGAGAAATCCCACCCACAACCAACACCCACCGCCCCCAGCCCACCCCGAGCCGTTAATCCTGATGCCACAAACGCTTCCCACAGGGAGCTCCCGGCTTGGCACACGGAGCCGAGCGAGCAGCCAAGGCAGGGAGCTGGCAGAGACCCCGCCCGCAG
>NW_005054722.1:14282-28601 GCF_000277835.1 Geospiza fortis | reverse complement strand
TGATGGATCACACCCCACACAGCAGCAAAAGCCAAAAAACCTTTCCCAAATCCCTCTACCACAGGGCAGGGAATCCATTTCCATCCTCCCCTCTGGCTGGAGCTCACATTCACCAGGGTTTGAGCCCAGTGAACCCCCAGGTGCTGCTCCATCCCCATCCCAGCTGTTCCTACTCTGGGGAGCAGAATTCCCACTCCTGGGAGTTATCTGGAATGGCAGCACAGGAGGCTGGGCCCCAATGTGCCCCAACCCAGCCCCACAGGTGCCACAGAAGCTCCTTGTCCCCACCATTTCCTTTCCCACACTGCCCACATCCCAGTTGGGCCAGTTTATCCCCGTGGAAAATGCAATTGGTACCCCAAACCACACAAACCCACCCACCGTGTCCCCAGGCTCCATCCCTGGCCCCAGCAGTGGTGACCTGGGCAGTGCTGGGGGAACTGCTGGACTTGATGGTCTCAGGGAGTTTTTCCAGCCTCAGTATTCCATAATTCCTCACTGCCCCACACCTGTATGGCCATTCCCAAGGATAGGATAGCCCCAGATTCCCATTCCTTAGGAAATATCCCTCACATTTGGGTACAGCACGTCCCTATCCATGTCCCAGGAGCCTCTGGAGCTCCTGGATGGAGGCACTCAGGGGGGAGCTGCCCCTGGATCCCTGGAAGTGCCCAAGGCCAGGCTGGATGGGGCTTGGAGCAGCCTGGGATAGTGGGAGGTGTTCCCTGCAGGAACTGAGGGGCTTTGAGGTCCTTTCCAGGATTCCAGGAGGGTCAGGGTTTGGAGGAAGCAGCCATGGAATGCTGCTGAACTCAGATTAAAATGTGTGACACAGGACCTGTGCTGGATAATCCCTCAGGAAACCACTGATTCCTGGCCAGTGGCTGAAAATGACATTTTTTACACCTGGTTTCCCATGGGTTTTAGGAGAAATTCCCTTTCCCACGGGCATTTTATCCCATGCAAGTGTCTGTGTGCTCTTCCTGAAGGGATGAAAACCTCTCAGAGGTGACTGGGGTCACTCACCAGTTTGCTGGCCTTGGTGGCATCGAGGGAATCTGTGGAGAGAGCAGAAACAGAGCCATGAGCCTGAGGGACAGCCCTGTCCTCATCCCAGTGTCCCTGCAGCCAGCAGGGGAGGACAGGAGAATTTTGGGAAGCGGGAGTGAAGCAGAGTCGGGATCTGGCAGGAAATGGTGGCACAGTGGGGTGTGGGTTTGGGGGCACAGGGAATTCCTTATGGGAGCTGCTGGCTCAGGAGGGCAAACACTTGGATACACCCCAGAACTGGGGCAGTTCCACTGCTCTCCTTGGGCTGAATCCCTGGATTTCAGGGATTCCTGACCCACTGGCACAGGCTGAATCCCTGGATTTCAGGGATTCCTGAGCTACTGGCACAGGCTGAATCCCTGGATTTCAGGGATTCCTGAGCTACTGGCACAAGCTGAATCCCTGGATTTCAGGGATTCCTCAGCTACTGGCACAGGCTGAATCCCTGGATTTCAGGGATTCCTGAGCTACTGGCACAAGCTGAATCCCTGGATTTCAGGGATTCCTCAGCTACTGGCACAGGCTGAATCCCTGGATTTCAGGGATTCCTCAGATACTGGCACAGGCTGCTCAGGGACTGGCAGAGCCATAATCACTGGGAGGGGTGAAATCCATGTATGTGTGGCACCTGGGGACACAGAATCATGGAATGGCTTGGGTGAGAATGACCTTAAATCCCATCAGCCCCAGCTTGGAACTTCTGGCTCTGCACAACTCCCTGGATTCCTGCAGCCAGGTGGGAGCTGGGATCTGCTCCCAGGGAACAGGGACAGGAGGAGAGGGAACGACCTCAGCCTGGGCCAGGTTGGATATTGGGAAAATTCCTTCTTGGAAAGGGCTGTCCAGCCCTGGCAGGGGTGGAGTGCCCATCCCTGGGGGGATTTACCTGCCCTGTGCATGTGGCACTTGGGGAGATGGTCAGTGCTGGGGAATTCGGGGGTGTCCGAGGGCTTTTCCAGCCTAAATTATTCCACAATTCTACTGCAGCATCCAAAGCAGAGAGCAAGGAAGGATCCACTCCAAAACAGAGAGCAAGGAAGGATCCATTTCATTTCCCCCAACTAATTTTACCTCCTAATTCCTTGTAGAGGAGAAATCCCACCCACAACCAACACCCACCGCCCCCAGCCCACCCCGAGCCGTTAATGCCGATGCCACAAACGCTTCCCACAGGGAGCTCCCGGCTTGGCACACGGAGCCGAGCGAGCAGCCAAGGCAGGAAGCTGGCAGAGCCCCCTCCGGCAGCTCCGGGATCCCGCAGCGCCCGGGGAAAACATTCCCGACAAAGCCGAGCTCAGGGGGAGGGAGGGAAGGAGGGAGGGAAGCCTGGCTGGGCTCACGGCCAGGGACAGCGGGAGGAATGCTCAGAGCAGAGCGGGAAGGGATCCCTGCCCCGGGGGAATGGGCACGGCAAAGGGGGGGACACAGGGATGCTCCAAATCCACTGGGATGTGCAATTCCACCGGCTCAGAGTGCTGCAGTGCCCACGGGGAAATATTCCATGGTTTGTTCTTTCCTTCGGGAAAGACTTCCCACCTTTCCAGGAAGGATTCCTAATCCCTCCAGGAGAGATTTCCCTTCTCTACAGGAAGGATTTCCCATTTCTTCAGGAAGGATTCCCACTTCTCCAAGGGAGATTTCTCATCTTTCCAGGAAAGGTTCCAAACCCCTCCAAGAGAGATTTCCTGTCCTTCCAGGAAGGATTCCCACTCCTCCAAGGGAGATTTCCCATTTTTTGAGGAAGGATTCCCACTCTTCCAAGGGAGATTTCCAATCTCTCCAGGAAGGATTCCCACTCCTCCAAAAGAGATTTCCCCTGTCTACAGGAAGGATTTCCCATCCCACCTGGGAAGGAATTTCCACCTCTGCAGGAGGGATTCCCAATCTCTCCAGGAAAAGATTCCCAATCCTTCCAGGAGAAATTTCCTGTCTTTCCAGGAAGGATTCCCACCCAACCAAGGGAGATTTCCCATTTATTCAGCAAGGATTCCCACTCCTCCAAGAGAAATTTCCCATTTTTTGAGGAAGGATCCCCACTCCTCCAATGAAGATTTCCAATCTCTCCAGGAAAGATTCCCAACCCCTCCAGGAGAGATTTCCCCTCTCTACAGGAATGATTTCCCATCCCACCTGGGAAGGATTTCCCACCTCTGCAGGAGGGATTTCCAATCTCCCTGGGAAGGATTCCCACCCTTCCAAGAGAGATTTCCAATCTTTCCAGAAAGGATTTCCCATTTCTTCAGGAAGGGCTCCCACTCCTCCAAGAGAGATTTCCCATTTCTTTAGGAAGGATTCCCACTCATCCAAAGGAGATTTTTAATGTCTACAGGAAGGATTCCCACCCCTCCAATGGAGATTTCCAACCTCTCCAGGAAAGGATTCCCCATCCCTCCAGGAGAGATTTCCTGTCTTTCCAGGAAGGATTCCCACCCAACCAAGGGAGATTTACCATCTCTCCAGGAAGGATTCCCACTCCTCCAAGGGAGATTTCCAATCTCTCCCGGAAAGGATTCCCCATCCCTCCAGGAGAGATTTCCTGTCTTTCCAGGAAGGATTCCCACCCAACCAAGGGAGATTTACCATCTCTCCAGGAAGGATTCCCACTCCTCCAAGGGAGATTTCCAATCTCTCCCGGAAAGGATTCCCCATCCCTCCAGGAGAGATTTCCTGTCTTTCCAGGAAGGATTCCCACCCAACCAAGGGAGATTTACCATCTCTCCAGGAAGGATTCCCACTCCTCCAAGGGAGATTTCCAATCTCTCCCGGAAAGGATTCCCCATCCCTCCAGGAGAGATTTCCTGTCTTTCCAGGAAGGATTCCCACCCAACCAAGGGAGATTTACCATCTCTCCAGGAAGGATTCCCACTCCTCCAAGGGAGATTTCCAATCTCTCCCGGAAAGGATTCCCCATCCCTCCAGGAGAGATTTCCTGTCTTTCCAGGAAGGATTCCCACCCAACCAAGGGAGATTTACCATCTCTCCAGGAAGGATTCCCACTCCTCCAAGGGAGATTTCCAATCTCTCCCGGAAAGGATTCCCCATCCCTCCAGGAGAGATTTCCTGTCTTTCCAGGAAGGATTCCCACCCAACCAAGGGAGATTTACCATCTCTCCAGGAAGGATTCCCACTCCTCCAAGGGAGATTTCCAATCTCTCCCGGAAAGGATTCCCCATCCCTCCAGGAGAGATTTCCTGTCTTTCCAGGAAGGATTCCCACCCAACCAAGGGAGATTTACCATCTCTCCAGGAAGGATTCCCACTCCTCCAAGGGAGATTTCCAATCTCTCCCGGAAAGGATTCCCCATCCCTCCAGGAGAGATTTCCTGTCTTTCCAGGAAGGATTCCCACCCAACCAAGGGAGATTTACCATCTCTCCAGGAAGGATTCCCACTCCTCCAAGGGAGATTTCCAATCTCTCCCGGAAAGGATTCCCCATCCCTCCAGGAGAGATTTCCTGTCTTTCCAGGAAGGATTCCCACCCAACCAAGGGAGATTTACCATCTCTCCAGGAAGGATTCCCACTCCTCCAAGGGAGATTTCCAATCTCTCCAGGAAGGATTCCCAACCCCTCCAGGAGAGATTTCCCATTTATTCAGGAAAGATTCCCACTCCTCCAAAAGAGATTTCCCTTCTCTGCAGGAATGATTTCCCAACTCACCTGGGAAGAACTTCCCATCTCTGCAGGAGGGATTTGCAATCTCTCCAAGAAGGATTCCCACTCCTCCAAGGGAAATTTCCTGTCTTTCTAGGAAGGATTCCCACTCTTCCAAGGGAGATTTCCCATTTATTCAGCAAGGATTCCCACTCCTCCAAGAGAAATTTCCCATTTTTTGAGGAAGGATTCCCACTCTTCCAAGGGAGATTTCCAATCTCTCCAGGAAGGACTCCCACTCCTCCAAGAGAAATTTCCCATTTTTCCAGGAAGGATTTCCACACCTCCAGGAGGGATTTCACACTCTTCCAGGAGGGATTCCCCATCCCCTTCAGGAATAATTTCCCATCCCCTCCACCAAGGATTCCCACCTCTCTGGGAAGGATTTCCCACCTCTCTGGGGAGGATTTCCCAGCTGGATCATACCTCTCTTAGGGACCTTCATGGCAGCAGATTCTGGGGTTTCTGGGGATGTTGTGTCCGCTCCATCCTCAAACACCTGGATCTGTTAAAAACACAACGAAAATCTTTGCCCAAAATTCCCAGACTGGGAGACCAGGGAACAGATCCCTCTAGGAGAGGGTTCAGAAGAGAAGATCCCATGGTTTTGGCACAGATTTTTAATTTCATCATTCTGGCTTTTCCATCAACCCTTCTGAAAACAGCCACACACTCCTTATTTTCATTGGGAACACCGAATTATTCACCCAGGCAATGAGGAAAGTCAAAGCTCTGGATCTGACAGCCTGAAACATCCATAGCAGATTCAGGTATTTTTCTTTTGAACTATTTTTGGATGCATTTTTGCTGGATAAACATGGAAAATGAGGTTGGGAAGGATTAGATCCTTGAGAGAGAACAATCCCTGTGCCTCAGATCAGCACCTCCCAAATTGTTGCTGCAGGAATTTGCCTGATCCATCACCACCTCCCACCTGCGAGCTCAGCTTAAAAATCAAAATAACCTGGGAAGCTGTCAGACAGCAATTCCATTTTGGGAAGATTCCTGACACCAGGAATAATGAAATTTGAATTAAAAGCCACAAAGAGACCAAGGAAAAGATGATGCCAAGGAAATCATGACACCTGCAGCCATGCAGGGTGGGAATTCTGATTAGTCTGGGGGTTTCCCAGCAGGAACAGCCCAAAAGGGAATTCCAGAGCTGCTGGAGAGGCTGGGGACAGGGACAGAGCAGGGCTGGATCTGGAGGGACACTGGGAACTGCCACCACAGACTGGGCACATGGTGGCCATCGAGCTCCTGTGCCAAAGGCAGCTCCAGGTGATGCCAAAATCAGGGATTTCCACACACCAGAAAAGGAACAGCCATGCTTGGAATTGCCAGCTTGAGTAGAATCAGGGAATCCTGGAATGGCTTGGGTGGGAAAGGACCTTAAGTGCCACCCAGTGCCACCCCTGCATGGACAGGGACACCTCCCGCTGTCCCAGGCTGCTCCAAGCCCTGTCCCTGTCCCTTGGACACTCCAGGGATGGGGATGCACCCAGCCCCATCCAGAGCCCTGTGCCCCTCCCTGCCCTGCCAGGGGTGCCAGGGGTGGGGTCCCCCCTCTGTGCCCTGGGGGACACCGGGGACCCTCCCTGTGCCCCAGGGTGGCTCCGGACCAGCTCTGGAGCTGCTGGGGCAGCCCTGCACCCACAGCTTTGCTCTGGGAATGCGGATTTGGGGGATTTGGGGGCTGTTTATGGATGGATGGATGATGGATGGATGGATGGATGGATGGATGGATGGATGGATGGATGGATGGATGGATGGATGGATGGATGGATGGATGGATGGATGGATGGATGGATGGATGGATGGATGGATGGATGGATGGATGGATGGATGGATGGATGGATGGATGGATGGATGGACGGATGGATGGATGGATGGATGGATGGATGGATGGATGATGGATGGATGGATGGATGGATGGATGGATGGATCCATGGTTGGACGGACAGACGGACAGAGCAGGGGCAGAGGGTGCCGGGCACAGGGCTCTGGATGGGGCTGGGTGCATCCCCCATCCCAGGAGTGTCCAAGGGACAGGGACAGGGCTTGGAGCAGCCTGGGACAGTGGGAGGTGTCCCTGAGGGTGGCACTGGGTGGGATTTAAACTCCCTCCCAACCCAAAATCTGGGATTTTATGATCCCGGGAATGCCCAATTTCCAGAATCCATCCTGCTCCCCATCTCTGCTCCAGGTGTCCCCATCCCTTCCCAGCTCAGGAATTTGGGACAAGGATTGAGAATCACTCACCCCACACGCAGCCCAGAGGATGAGGTGACAAAAATGGGGAATGGCTTCGCACTGGAAAAGGGGAGATTTGGGTGGGATTTTGGGAAGGAATTCCTGGCTGGGATGGCATTCCCAGATTTGCTGCCCCCTGGATCCCTGGAAGTGCCCAAGGCCAGGTTGGACTGGAGCAGCCTGGGACAGTGGAAGGTGTCCCTGACTGTCAGGAGGTGGCACTGGGTGGGCTTTGGGGTCCCTCCTGGCCCTGCAGACCCAAACTTTTCCCTGTTTCCCCCTCCCAGCCTCTCCCAGCTGGCAGGAGAGGCTGAGAGAGATGGACAAAGGAGCCAGGTCCACATGTCCAGTTTAAATGTGGGGAACTGGGAGTGTGCTGGAGTTACATTTGGGAAATGCCCATGATGGTCCCAGGAGAGCAGCAGAGCTCCATCCAGCAATTCCAACACACCAACAGCATTTGGGCTGGATAAGAACACAAAAAGCTTCCTGGTGAGTTTGCCTCCAGCTCTGGTGGGTTCAGCTCTCTGTGTTTATCCCGTTTTTTAAAGGATGGGGTAATTTTCCCTCCAGCTGAAGCAGTGAATGGCTGGACTCCTCCTAAAGGTGATTTCCAACCTCAGTAATTCCTGAATCTCTCCTGGATGAGCCAGTGCTGTAACCTCTGCCCATCCAAAAGCCCTTCCAATGGATGGGGCAGCAGATGCTGGGGTGAACCCCAGGACACAAATGTCCTCATTTTGTGCTCAGCTTCCCTCTGTCACCCAATCCCAAGGTCCTGGCAATGAGAGGCCACAAGGTGGGACACAAACCAGCCCCTCTGTGCCAGGAGGGGACAGGAGCTGGCTGGGACACAGGAGCTCCTTGGAAGGTGACCCAAGAATCCACCTGGAGGATGTTTGCTCTGCAGGGAGCTCCTGGCTCCTGCTGCAGCACATGAGCAGCAAATCTCAGCAGCTACACCCACACTGTGTGTGTTATCTCCTTCCGGGTAAACACAAATTAATGAAAATTCCTTGGATCTGCTTTCAGGTAAACACAAATTCTCCTGCTGCAGCACATGAGCAGCAAATCTCAGCAGCTACACCCACACTGTGTGTGTTATCTCCTTCCGGGTAAACACAAATTAATGAAAATTCCTTGGATCTGCTTCCAGGTAAACACAAATTAATGAAAATTCCTTGGATCTGCTTCCAGGTAAACATTTGAGATCGATCCCAAACTCCACCTGCTGCAGATGCTAAATACAGAGCAGCAGAATGGAACAACTGGGAATTCACCACAGCTTTCATTGCAGAACCTCAAAAAGTGTGCAGAGAATGAGATTCCACCTGCAGAACCTCAAGATATGTGCAGAGGGTGAGATTCCACCTGGTTTTAAACACAAATTAATGAAAATTCCAGGTAAACATCTGAGATCGATCCCAAACTCCACCTGCTGCAGGTAGAAAATACAGAGCAGCACAGTTTTCATTCCAGAACCTCAAGAATGGAACAATTATATCGGGGAATATAATTGGGAATACACCAAGATCTGTGCACAGGGTGAGATTCCACCTCTAGAACCTCAAGATCTGTGCAGAGAATGAGATTCCACCTGCAGAACCTCAAGATCTGTGCTGAGAATGAGATTCCAGCTGCAGAACCTCAAGATCTGTGCTGAGAATGAGATTCCACCTGTAGAACCTCAAGATCTGTGCAGAGAATGAGATTCCACCTGCAGAACCTCAAGAACTGTGCAGAGAATGAGATTCCACCTGCAGAACCTCAAGATCTGTGCAGAGGCTGAGATCCCACCTGGATTTGGAGTGAGCTGTTCCCTCCCCTGTGAGAGATGGAAAATCCCCAAATTCCCTGTATTGAACCACCACCCCGCCACGCCAGGACCCCAGAAGCCCGGGATCCCACCCACCTGGGACTGCCTGACGAAGATGCCGTGGTTCTCCTCGCAGGTGAAGTACTTCCTGCCCTGCACTGTGCCATCATTCTTGCCCTTGGCCTCGTCCAGGATGACCCCGACCCATTTGCCGGTGGCGAACAGGGTGGCCCCCACGTAGGCCACGGTGCCCCGGTGGCCTTTGCCGATGACCTCCACGCGGGAGCCCACCTTGAGGGGCTTGCTGCTGCTGTCAGAGCTCATCCTGGCCGTGCTGGAGGCCTGGCAATGGGAAAAGAGACCCTCAGAAAGGTGGGATGGACACGAGGGTGGATGTCGGGATGGTTCATCTCCCTCCGGCCCCATCTGCCTCCTCCAGCTCTTTTTATTTTGGGTGATTCCTTCTGCTCCCTTAACCATGCTCAGTCTTTTCCCACTTTATCAGCATTCCCAGGGTTTCCAGCCTGGGAAATCTGTGCCCAGGAGCACACAGAGATCACTGCCCCATCCCAGGAGCAGACAGAGATCACTGTCCCATCCCAGGAGCAGACAGAGATCACTGTCCCATCCCAGGAGCAGACAGAGATCACTGTCCCATCCCAGGAGCAGACAGAGATCACTGTCCCATCCCAGGAGCACACAGAGATCACTGCCCCATCCCCGGAGCACACAGAGGTCACTGCCCCATCCCTTCACACTGTTGGGATCTGATGGTCCCCCTGGGATGGTTCATCTCCCTCCAGCCCTGCTCGCCTCCTCCAGCCCTTTTTATTTTGGGTGATTCCTTCTGCTCCTCAACAGGAGCCACAAACCACGGCACAGCCACCAGCAATGGCTCACAAACCTGATTTAGCCCCTTTTATAACATTTTTATAAGCCTTGAGGGGAAAAACCCACAAGAGCAGCACAGTCAGCCTTAACCAGCTCAAGGTCCATCTTTCCCACTTTATCAGCATTCCCATGGGTTTCCATGCTGGGAATTCTGTGCCCAGGAGCAGACAGAGATCACTGTCCCATCCCAGGAGCAGACAGAGGTCACTGTCCCACCCCAGGAGCACACAGAGGTCATTGTCCCATCCCAGGAGCAGACAGAGATCACTGTCCCATCCCAGGAGTCGACAGAGGTCACTGTCCCACCCCCGGAGCACACAGAGGTCATTGTCCCATCCCAGGAGCAGACAGAGATCACTGTCCCATCCCAGGAGTCGACAGAGGTCACTGTCCCACCCCCGGAGCACACAGAGGTCATTGTCCCATCCCAGGAGCAGACAGAGATCACTGTCCCATCCCAGGAGTCGACAGAGGTCACTGTCCCACCCCCGGAGCACACAGAGGTCACTGTCCCATCCCTTCACACTGCTGGCATCTGGTGGCCCCCCTGGTGCTCCTGTCACTCCCCTGTGCCAGGATTTGGGGTACCCCAGCTTGGAATGTGGGTGGGAGAGTCCAGCAGCTTTCCAGGTGGGATTGTCATTGAACAACCTGGCCTCAGGTTGTGCCAGGGGACGTTTAGATGGGAAAATCCCTCCTGGGAAGGGCTCTGCACCCCTGGAGGGATTTAAAACCTCAACAATTCCATGATTCCATGTCACCAACGTTAGGTCCATATTTATATTTCAGCAGGCACCAGGACACTCCCAAGTGTGACATCCTGGGGCGCTCCTGGGTTCAGGTGGGGTCATCCAGGTGATCAATGCTCTTGGAGCAGCAATGAGCTGATGGATGTGAGGAACCCCATGGGTACTGGAGACCCTGAGGATTATTGAAATCCCAGGGAAATTTGCTGGGATCCACCCCCAAGAACTCCTGCTCTGCAATCAGCCTGAGCAAAGCAGATTAATCATGGAAATCTGCAATGGTTTGGGTGGGAAAGGACCTTAAATCCCAACAATTCCACCCCCTGCCATGTGCAGGGACACCTCCCACTGTCCCAGGTGGCTCCAAGCCCTGTCCAGCCTGGCCTTGGGCACTTCCAGAGATCCAGGGGCAGCCCCAGCTGCTCTGGGCACCCTCAGAGGGAAGGATTCCTTCCCAAAATCCCACCCAAATCTCCCCTTTCCCAGTGGGAAGCCATTCCCTGTGTCCTGTCACTCCAAGCCACTCTCCGGATCTTCTGGAGACCCTCAAAACCCTGATGGAAACCTTTCCATCCCACTGCCTCTATCCCAGAAGGGACTCAGATGTTCCCTGTCCTGCTCAGCTCCATCCTCCCACTCACCCCAACCTCCCAGCAATCCCCAAAACGGAACCAGTTTGGCATTTCCCCCCCTGGTTCTGCTCATTGTGCAGAAATGTGGAATTTTGGTCGCTCTGGGCCTGGCTTCAGCCGAAGAATCTGCTCTTTATCCCAGGAAAACAGAGCCTCTTTCACCCTGCAGACAAACCTCAGCCACAGGGGTTTGGGAGAGTCGGGGAATTCTCAGCCTGTGGAAGAACCCAGGGGGCTTTGGAAGCTCCTGGAATCCTACTAAAGCACCCCCTTCCCCTGCACATCACTTCCCAAGGCTGGAGTGCAGAGTGAACCCACCCAGTTTGGGATTTTGGGACTAAAACCAGGGATGTAGGTGTTCCCATGAGCCTGAATTCCAGGTTTTGTCCAAACACAAATGGCAGAAATCAAAATAATCTTATCAGATCACAAAATAATCTTAAGACCCAAAATGCACCAAACAACAAAGAAACCCAACACCTCAAAGGAAAAATGTTGTTCCAAATATCTCCCAAAGCTCTGGCAGCAACATCCTGAGAGCACCTGGAAAATCATGTCCCAGGTGTTACAGAAAGTGAGAGCAGAGCCCAAAGGAAAATCCCAAATCCCCAGGACATGGGAAGGTTCCTGGAGCAGGAGATTTTATCCTGGCGTCCATTTGGTACCTGCAGCCAGGTAAGGTCCCTTGGATGTGACACATTCCAAGCCCTGGGGTGCCTCTGGCCATTCCCTGTGTCCTGTCCCTCCATCCCCTGTCCCCAGCCCCTCTCCAGCTCTCCTGGAGCCCCTTTAGGCCCTGGAAGGGCTCTGAGGATTCCCTGGAGCCTCCTCTTCTCCAGGTGAACATTCCCAGCTCTCCCAAGCTGTCCCTGACAGACATTTGCCAACCAGCACCAATTTCACAGGAACTTTTCCCGAGTCTTTCACACTTGGGAAAAGAAGGAGAGCCCAGAATGAATCTCTCCCACCCCTCAGGAGCAGGCACTGAGTGTCTTCTGTTTCCAATTAATCAGAAATTGGTCTGTGAGACACCTGGATGGATAAAATCCCTGCCTGGAATTCCCATGAAGATTCAAACCAAGATTAATCCAGGATTTACAAGAGGAAGAAGTGGCCCAGTTGGAAGCAGGTGGCATGGGCATTCCTAGAGGAATGATGGACACACCTGTGGCTGTGGTGACAATCCCTGAGGGACAAACATGGGGACACCATGGCACAGCCCAGAACTCCCTCAGCTTCCCAGGGCAGCTCCTCATGGATCCCCTGTGCCACACCAACATTCCCAGAGGAACTCACTTGGGATACCTGGGGACAGCAGAGGAAGAGGATGGAGGAGCAGAACTGTGGGAAGCCACAAGGCCTGAGGCCACTGACAGTGACAGCCCTGTCACCCTCGGCCTGGAAGGAGAATAAGCTCCTAAATCCCAGGAAATGAGAAATCCAGGGATTCCCAGTGAAGGCACTGGGTGACAGCTGAGGAGATCTGGGTGGTGGGAATGGGACAACCAGGAATGCTGAACCTCTGGAGCAGCCAGCAGCCCAGGAGGAGCCTGTGCCACATCCCAGGGACACCAGGTGAGGGACAAGCACGTGGCTGCGCTGCCACCACCACCAGAGACTGCTCCCCACAACTCCCACCTGGAACCACTCAAAAATCCAGCATTTCCCCATTTCCCCCCTTTTTGAGGTGTGACAGACACCCACAGGCTGTCTGCTCTGCTATGTGAAAGTCCTGGTGCCAAGGGCACTGAAAATGGGATGAATTCCCAGTGATTTGGGAATTTTGGAGCTTCACCCAAACCTGAGGGCTCCAGCATTCTGCTCCATGCCAGGAATATTCAGCGTTCCTCCAGGAGCTCCTCCCCCACTGCTGGAGCCTCAAACTGCCACTCAAAGCTCAGATCAAAAGTTTCAGGAGAATCCCAAGCAGCCAACTCTGCCAAGATCCAAATCCCAGGTGCTGCCCACAAAGCTGGAAGAGGGAAAGACTTGGGAAGAATTCCTGGTTTAATCCTGGTGCTGTTGCCCTGTAGAAAGGAGGGATCACCCTGGGACTGAGGGTGGCTGCCCTGGGTGACACCAGGATGTGGCACTGGGACAAAGTTCTCAGCACCATGGTGGCACTGGATTCCAGGCTGCCAAACTGGGAGGTCTGGGTGTCTCAGGACACCAGGAGCAGTGTCCCCAAAACCCAGAAGGGACATGGCCAGCGTGGCCAATGGCTCCAGCCCCAGGAAGGGCCAGCACAGCTGTGACTCCTGCAGCGCCCATTCCAAAATCCATGTGAGCCAAACAGGGATAATCTACTCACAGTGCTGCCCTGGGACCCCCCAGCAGCCCTGGGACCCCCAGGATCCCCAGTCCTGCCACATCTCCCTCCATCAGCCCTTGGAGGCAGCGTTTGGCTCCTTCCCTGAGCCCCCCAGGCTGTCAGGACAGAGCTGTCAGGACCCAGGTTGGAATCTCCCCCTCTCCTCCTGCTTCCCCGTGGAAAACAGGGAGGTTTGGGGGGGCAGCTGTGGGGCTCCAACCCCCAAAACCCCATTTAGACACACACTCAGATCCTGCTGGGGTGGGCAAAAAAAGCTCCAGGCTGGGAAGTTTCCCCTGCACAGCCCAAATCCCTTCAGCCACAGCCCAAATCCCTTCGGCCACAGCCCAAATCCCACCGGCTCCAGGCCTGGTGGATCCCAGAGCAGGCAGCACCCGGTGCCCACGGAGGGTCTGGGAAGGGTCTGCCCACCCCAGCTCCATCCTTGCCAAGTTGGCACAGCCAGGCCCAAAGGCGCTGCCGGGGTCTGGGACACAATGTCACCGTGGTGGCCACACAGGGACACAGCGACAGGGACAGAAACTCCCGGGAAAGGCCTGGCCCGGGCCCGGGGGGGGCCGCTGGCACCGCACAGCCCAGGGGGAGCTGCAATACGGAAAAAGCTGGAAGCGCTTGCCAGGCCCGCGGAAGGAAGCTCGGCATGGCCCGGAGGGAGGGAGGGAGGGAGCAAAACACGCCGGGATCTTTGTGCTGAGCAGCCCCGGCGAGGCTGAGCCGGAGAGAAGGGGAATTAATTAATCGCTGTAATGAATTGGGGTAATCACCCACACGAGCAGAGAACTCCGGCCAAAAGCGCCGGCCCTGGTGCGAGCCGGAGCATCGCCCTCCCCTGCCGGCATTATTGTGCCACATTGCAGCGATACACAATCGAGAATCCCTTACAAAACGCGGCTATTTTCGCTGCGACAGCGTGGCGATCTGTCGCGATAGGAGGCAGCCGAGCCGGGA
>NW_005054722.1:12297-13488 GCF_000277835.1 Geospiza fortis | reverse complement strand
CACTAACAAGGGGATTTGGGAGCCACCAGCACTGGCCACTAACAAGGGGATTTGGGAGCCAGCAGCACTGGCCACCAAAAAAGGGATTTGGTAGCCAGCAGGACTGGCCACTAATGAGGGGATTTAGGAGCCACCAGCAGGGGCCACTAACAAGGGGATTTAGGAGCCAGCAGGACTGGCTACTAATGAGGGGATTTAGGAGCCACCAGCAGTGGCCACTACCAAGGGGATTTGGGAGCCACAGGGACTGGTCACTAATGAGGGGATTTGGGAGCCACAAGGACCAGCCACTAATGAGGGGATTTAGGAGCCAGCAGGACTGGCCACTGCCAAGAGGATTTGGGAGCCACCAGGATAAAGAACCGGGATAAACAACACCAAAGGCAGCTGGAAATTGGGAATTTCTCCCTGGGAGCACCAGGAACTGCAGCAGAGTCACCAAAGGTGTCTGCTGGTCACCGCAGCTCCAGCTGCTCCCCTCTCCTCGCTGGTTTAAAGGAAACTTCACAAAATGCACCCAAAATTCTCCAAAAAGCTCCAAGGAGGATGAGCTCTTCAGCCTCAGGTTCTAAAGCAGTTTAGAAGATTTAGAAAATCTGAATTATTTTATCCGTGGAAGGAGAAAGCTCCTCTGGGAAGCTCACCTTGCTCCCCTGGCAGAACCCGGGAGCAAATTTCCTCTTCAGTCTTTCTGGAATTTGAGAGGCTGGAATGTCAAGAGGGAACTCAAATTCTAGAAAGACTGAAAACTCAAATTCCAGAAAGCTTGGAGAGGGAATTTAAATTCCAGAAAGCTTGGAGAGGGAATTTAAATTCCAGAAAGCTTGGAGAGGGAATTTAAATTCCAGAAAGCTTGGAGAGGGAATTTAAATTCCAGAAAGCTTGGAGAGGGAATTTAAATTCCAGAAAGCTTGGAGAGGGAATTTAAATTCCAGAAAGCTTGGAGAGGGAATTTACAATTCCAGAAAGTTTGAAGAGGAAACTCAAATTCCAGAAAGTTTAAAGAGGGAAGTCAAATTCCAGAAAGCTTGAAGAAAAAAACTCAAATTCCAGAAAGCTTGAAGAAAAAAACTCAAATTCCAGAAAGATTGAAGAAAAAAACTCAAATTCCAGAAAGATTGAAGAGGGAACTCAAATTCTAGAAAGACTGAAAACTCAAATTCCAGAAAGCTTGGAGAGGGAATTTAAATT
>NW_005054722.1:10904-11535 GCF_000277835.1 Geospiza fortis | reverse complement strand
TGGAGAGGCTAGAATGTCAAGAGGGAACTCAAATTCCAGAAAGCTTGAAGAGGAAATTCAAATTCCAAGAAGTTTGAAGAGGGAATTCAAATTCCAGAAAGTTTGAAGAAAAAACTCAAATTCCAGAAAGATTGAAGAGGGAATTCAAATTCCAGAAAGACTGAAAACTCAAATTCCAGAAAGTTTGAAGAGAAAATTCAAATTCCAGAAAGCATGAAGATTCCAGAAAGCTTGGAGAGGGGAACTCAAATTCCAGAAAGACTGAAAACTCAAATTCCAGAAAGCTTAAAGAGGGAATTCAAATTCCAGAAAATTTGAAGAGGGAATTTAAATTCCAGAAAGTTGCAGAGGAAAGTCAAATTCAAAAAGATTGAAGAGGGAACTCAAATTCCAGAAAACTTAAAGAGGGAATTCAAATTCCAGAAAGATTGAAAACTCAAATTCCAGAAAATTTGAAGAGAAAATTCAAATTCCAAAAAGCCTGAAGAGGAATCTCAAATTCCACAAAGCTTGAAGAGAAAAAAATTCCAGAAAGCTTGAAAAGGGATCTCAAATTCCAGAAAACTTGGAGAGGAAATTTAAATTCCAGAAAGCTGAAGAGGAAAGTCAAATTCAAAAAGATTGAAGAGAA
>NW_005054722.1:9159-10771 GCF_000277835.1 Geospiza fortis | reverse complement strand
CCACCCCCTCAGAATATGGGAATTCCTCACTGCCCTTCCCACAGAGCTCTGGGAACAGCAGGACAACCCCAAAACCAGGAAAATCCTGGACAGGTTTTGCTCCCAGGTGGAGCACGAGAGTAATTGTTCATTTTTAAAAAAATGGAGTTTTCCATGTTAAACTAAAGCACAAGGAATTTTTTTTTTCCACACAAACACAATTTTATAGGATCACGGGGTGGTTTGGGGTGGGAGGGACATCAAAGGTCACCCAGTGCCACCTCTGCCATGGGCAGGGACACTTCCCTCTGTCCCAGGCTGCTCCAAATCCCATCCAACCTGGCCTGCGATATTTCCAGGGGCTTCTCTGGGCACCCTGTGTTGAAAATCATGGAATCACAGAATAAAATCGTGGAATTCTTTAAGTTGGAAAAGCCTTTTTGAGCCCCAGAAATCCCATTAATCCCGTTTCTCAACATCACAAAGTCACAGGCACCACCCACCAGCTCCTGCTTTATTTACTGCCTGGATTTGGGATGGAAATGAACCCCTGAGGGAAAAAATCCTGGAAAATCTTGAGCTGGGAAAGACCCACAAGGATCCTGAGCTTAAAGAAGAAGCTGAGGTGGGACAGGAGATTTCTGAGTGCCTGAGTCAAGGGGAAATGGGAAGTTTTGGGAATTAAAGCTCTGTGAGATGATCCAGAGCCCTCTGGGAACACCCCAAGCTCCAACAGGGCTTGGCTGCTCCATCCTTGCCACAACCTTTGGGTTTGGGGCTAAAACTTCTCTGTACAAAGAGGAAAAATCCCAATTTTCCTCCCAAACTCTGGCACTGCCACGTCAGGATGGAAAAAATCCCCAGGAGAAATCAATTTCCTGAGTCTTACACACATTTCCAGAGAAACACAGCCAAATGAAATCGGATTTAAATGTCCTGGGGCCACCCACTCCACTGCCAGGGAATCCCAGTGCCACCCATGCCATTCCCAGTGCCACTCCCAGGGAATCCCAGTGCCACCCACTCCACTGCCAGGGAATCCCAATGCCACCCATGCCATTCCCAGGAATTCCCAGTGCACTCCTGCCATTCCCAGTGCCACCCATGCCATTCCCAGGCATTCCCAGTGCCACGCATGCCATTCCCAGTGCCACTGCCAGGGAATCCCAGTGCCACCCACTCCACTCCCAGTGCCACCCATGCCACTGCCAGTGATTCCCAGTGCCACTCCCAGAGACTCCAAGTGCCACTCCCAGGGATTCCCAGTGCCACCCATGCCACTGCCAGGGATTCCCAGTGCCACTCCCAGAGACTCCAAGTGCCACTCCCAGGGATTCCCAGTGCCACCCATGCCACTGCCAGGGATTCCCAGTGCCACTCCCAGAGACTCCAAGTGCCACTCCCAGGGATTCCCAGTGCCACCCATGCCACTGCCAGGGATTCCCAGTGCCACTCCCAGAGACTCCAAGTGCCACTCCCAGGGATTCCCAGTGCCACCCATGCCACTGCCAGGGATTCCCAGTGCCACTCCCAGGGAATCCCAGTGCCACCCATGCCACTCTCAGGGATTCCCAGTGCCACCAAGGACACTCCCAGTGCCAATCCCAGTGCCACCCATGCCACTGCCACGGAT
>NW_005054722.1:7936-9060 GCF_000277835.1 Geospiza fortis | reverse complement strand
GCCACCCATGCCACCCCCAGGGATTCCCAGTGCCACCCATGTCACTCCCAGTGCCACCCATGCCACTCCCAGGCATTCCCAGTGCCAATCCCAGGGATTCCCAGGGCCACCCATGCCACTCCCAGGCATTCCCAGTGCCAATCCCAGGGATTCCCAGGGCCACCCATGCCACTCCCAGGCATTCCCAGTGCCAATCCCAGGGATTCCCAGGGCCACCCATGCCACTCCCAGGCATTCCCAGTGCCAATCCCAGGGATTCCCAGTGCCACCCATGTCACTCCCAGTGCCACCCATGCCACTCCCAGGGATTCCCAGTGCCATCCATGTCACTGCCAGGGATTCCCAGTGCCACCCATGTCACTCCCAGTGCCACCCATGCCACTCCCAGGGATTCCCAGTGCCACTCCTGCCAATCCCAGTGCCACCCATGCCACACCGAGGAATTCCCAGGGCCACCCATGTCACTGCCAGGCATTCCCAGTGCCACCCTTGTCCCCAGGCCATGGATCCTCCCCCAGACCACCCCAGGCACAGCTCTGCAGGATCCACGTGGATTTCCTGCTGCCCAAACTCTCTGTCTAACTCATCAGCACAGAGAATTCCAGAATTATCCCCGCTCCTCATCCAGGCTTTTTCTGGCATCTGGGATCCATGCCAGGCCCTGCTGAGCAGCTGGAGCAGCCCCAGCTCAGGGAACACCAGCAGGAGGGAGGTTACAAACCTTCAGGAATTCCCACTGTTTATCCAGCAGGAGCAAAATTCCACCTTATTCCATTTTGATTTAATTTTACAAACATCTCACGGTGAAATTCCTCCACAAAGCTGATTTTGGGGTTGGGTTTGTTCAGGGGAGAAATCCTAAACCAGCATTTGGGGTTTGGTCTTTAATGAGTGAAAATAAATCCCGAGTGAGCTGGAGAGTTTTTTAATTCCTCTGCAAACCCTGAACACTCCCAGGGGACCCCAAAAGTCTCCCTGAGAATGGGAATCAGAATCCCTGGGATGGTTTGGGGTAGAAGGGACCTCAAAGGTCACCCAGTGCCACCCCTGCCATGGCAGGGACACCTCCCACAGGCCCAGGTGGCACCAAGCCCCAAAGCCCAGCCTGGCCCCGGGCACTGCCA
>NW_005054722.1:4779-7597 GCF_000277835.1 Geospiza fortis | reverse complement strand
ATGCCACTCCCAAGGATTCCCAGTGCCACCCATGCCACCTCCAGGGATTCCCAGTGCCACTCCCAGAGACCCCCCCTGCCACTCTCAGGGATTCCCAGTGCCACCCATGTCACTCCAGGGACACCCAGTGCCACCCATGCCACTCCCAGGGTTTCGCAGTGCCACTCCCAGGGACTCCCAGTGCCACCCACTCCAGACCTAGGGATTCCCAGTGCCACCCATGTCACTCCCAGCGTTTCCCAGTGCCACCAATGTCACTCTGAGGGATTCCCAGTCCCACCCATGTCACTCCCAGGCATTCCCAGTGCCACTCCTGCCACTCCCAGTGCCACTCCCAGGGATTCCCAGTGTCACCCATGCTACTCCCAGGGATTCTCAGTGCCACCCATGTCACTCCCAGGGACACCCAGTGCCACCAAGGACACTGCCAGGGATTCCCAGTGCCACTCCTGCCAATCCCAGTGCCACCCATGCCACTCCCAGGGATTCCCAGTGCCATCCATGTCACTGCCAGGGATTCCCAGTGCCACCCATGTCACTCCCAGTGCCACCCACTCCACTGCCAGCCAGGAATTCCTCCCCAATCTCCCCTTTCCCAGCAGAAGCCATTCCACAGCTCCTGTCCCTCCTTGTCCCCAAGGTTTGACCAAACAATTTGGGGACATCCAGCACCCAAAATGAGGCCACCAAGGAAGGGAGAGGACACAGTGTCACCCACTGGGATCTCACAGCAATTCCCATGGGATCACAGAGAGCTTCAGGGTGAAAACTCCTCAGAGAGCATCGAGTCCAACCATCCCCAGCACTGCCAAGGCCACCACGTGCAATGTCCCCAAGTGCCACACCCCCAGGGCTGTTAAATCCCCCCAGGGATGAGGAATTGGGCTGGACAAGCCTTTCCATGAAGGAATTTCCCCAAAATCCAACCCAAAGCCGGTGCTGTGGTAATCCCATATCCTCTGAACACAGCCAGGATTGTCCTGAGAAGCTCTGAGAAAGCTCAGAGAAAAAAAAAAAAGAGAAATAATTTTTATCTTCACGTTGTTGTGCACATGGAAAATGTGTTATAGGGGTTTGTTAGCAAGGGGTGATTTTTGAATTGGTGATCCAATTAAGAAATTGGATGTTTAAGTTCATTGAAGTTCATGAAATTCATTGAAATTCATTGAAATTCAGTGAAATTCATTGAATTTATTGAAATTCTTTAAAATTCATTGAAATTCTTTAAAATTCATTGAAATTCATTGAATTCATTAAAATAATTCATTGAAATCATCGAAATTCATTGAAATCATTGAAATTCATTAAATTAATTGAAATTCATAAAAAAATAACTGAAATTCATTGAAACTCATTGGAACTCGTTGAAACTCATTGAATTTATTGAATTCATTGAAATTCATCGAAATTCATTGAATTCATTAAAATAATTCATTGAAATCAGTGAAATTCATTGAAATCATTGAAATTCATTAAATTAATTGAAATTCATAAAAAAATAACTGAAATTCATTGAAACTCATTGGAACTCGTTGAAACTCATTGAATTTATTGAATTCATTGAAATTCATCGAAATTCATTGAATTCATTAAAATAATTCATTTAATTCATTGAAAGTCTTTAAATTAATTGAAATTCATTGAAAAAATCACTGAAACTCATTGAAACTCATTGAAATTCACTGAATTTCACTGAAATTCACTGAAATTCATTCATAAAAAATTGGTGTTTCAATTCACTGAATTCATGGAAATTCACTGAAATTCATTGAAATTCATGAATTTATTAAATTCATTTAAATTCATTGAATTCATTCTTCATTAAATTCATTGAAATTCACTGAAATTCATTCATAAAAAAATGGTGTTTAAATTCATTGAATTCGTTGAATTCACTGAAATTCATTGAAACTCATTAAAATTCTTGAAATCCATTGAAATCCATTGAATTCATTGGAATTCATTGAAATTCATTGGAATCCATTGAAATTCATTGGAATTCGTTGAAATCCATTGAAATTCATTGGAATTCATTGAAATTCATTGAAATTCATTGGAATTCACTGAAATTCATTGGAATCCATTGAAATCCATTGAAATTCATTGGAATTCACTGAAATTCATTGAAATTCATTGGAATTCACTGAAATTCATTGGAATCCATTGAAATCCATTGAAATTCATTGGAATTCACTGAAATTCATTGGAATCCATTGAAATCCATTGAAATTCATTGGAATTCACTGAAATTCATTGAAATTCATTGGAATTCACTGAAATTCATTGAAATTCATTGGAATTCACTGAAATTCATTGAAATTCATTGGAATTCACTGAAATTCATTGGAATCCATTGAAATCCATTGAAATTCATTGAAATCCATTGAAATTCACTGAAATTCATTGAAATTCATTGGAATTCATCGAAATTCATGAATTTATTAAATTCATTTAAATTCATTGAATTCATTCTTCATTAAATTCATTGAAATTCACTGAAATTCATTCATAAAAAAATGGTGTTTAAATTCATTGAATTCGTTGAATTCACTGAAATTCATTGAAACTCATTAAAATTCTTGAAATCCATTGAAATCCATTGAATTCATTGGAATTCATTGAAATTCATTGGAATCCATTGAAATTCATTGGAATTCGTTGAAATCCATTGAAATTCATTGGAATTCATTGGAATTCACTGAAATCCATTGAAATTCATTGGAATCCATTGAAATTCATTGGAATTCACTGAAATTCATTGAAATTCATTGGAATTCACTGAAATTCATTGGAATCCATTGAAATCCATTGAAATTCA
>NW_005054722.1:2985-4433 GCF_000277835.1 Geospiza fortis | reverse complement strand
TCCTCCTCCTCCTCCTCCCCTGGCCACCCCCGGCATCATCCCGGCGCATTCCCGGTTTTTTCCGCCCTGGGATCGATGCTCGGTAGCCACAGCAACGCCCGGACACGACGGGAGGTCAGTGATGGGATCTCCCGGGAAAAGCGGATTTAGGAGCTCGGGGAATTGGGAATTGGGACTTTGTGGGGTTGGTCGGAGTGGGAATTCCTGGGTTTGCAGCCTCTCAAAGCTCCTCGGATCTCGCTCGGAGCAATTCCGAGATTTCAAGTTGATTCCCTGGTTCCTTAAGGAATTTCTGAGCGGCCTCTGCGCTCGGAGGGTTGGGGAGTGAGGGAATGGAGCAGGGGGGGATAACCAGGGGGGAGGCATTCCATAATGCATGAGCCCAAATCCATCAAAAATCCAATCCATTAAAACCCCAATCCATCCAAAAAAACCCCCAATTCATCAAAACTCCAATCCATCAAAACCCCATTCCCTCCATCAATACCCCAATTAATGAAAAAGCGCCGTTCCCTCAAAAAACGCCAAGGCATCAAAACCCCATTGCCTCCAAAAACCCCAGTCTGTCAAGACCCCATTTCCTCAAAAAAACCCAATCCCTCAAAAAAACCCTAATCTCTCAAAAAAACCCCATTCCCCCCAAAAAAACCCTAATTCATCAAAACTCCAATCCCCCCAAAAAATCCCCAATCCCTCCAAAAAAAAAACCCCAATCCCAGCAAAAAAACCTAATTCATCAAAACCCTATTCCCTCCTAAAAACCCCAATCCATCAAAACCCCCAATCCCTCCTAAAAACCCCATTCTATCAAAACCCCAATCCCTGCAAAAAACCCCAATTCCATCAAAACCCCATTTCCTCAAAAACAACCCATTCTATCAAAACCCCATTTCCTCCAAAAAATCCAATTCATCAAAACCCCAATCCCTCAAAAAACCCCCAATCCCTCCTAAAAACCCCATTCTATCAAAACCCCATTTCCTCCAAAAAAACCCAATTCATCAAAACCCCAATCCCTGCAAAAAAAACCCAAATCCCTCAAAAAACCTCACTCCAACAAAACCCCATTCCCTCCAAAAAATAAACCCCATTTCCTCAAAATTCCCCAATCCATCAAAATCCCATTACTTCCAAAAAACCCCAATCCATCAAAACCTTAACCCCTCAAAAAAACCCCAATCTATCAAACCCCCATTTCCTCAAAAAAACCCCAATCCATCAAAACCCAAATCCCTCCAAAAGCCACCCATTCCCTCCAAAAAAACCCCATTTCATCCAAATAAACCCCATTCTATCAAAACCCCATTTCCTCAAAAACCTCCAATGCATTAAAACCCCAATCCCTCCTAAAAACCCCTTTCTATCAAAACCCCATTTCCTCAAGAAACCCCATTCTGTCAAAACCCCATTTCCTCAAAAAACCCCAATCCATCAAAACCCCAATCCCT
>NW_005054722.1:0-2407 GCF_000277835.1 Geospiza fortis | reverse complement strand
CCATCAAAACCCCAATTTCATCCAAAAAAAAACCCCAAACCCTCCTAAAAACCCCAATCCATCAAAACCCCATTCCCTCCAAAAAACCCAATCCATCAAAACCCCCAATCCCTCAAAAACCCCATTCCATCAAAACCCCAATCCCTCCAAAAAAACCCCATTCTGTCAAAACCCCATTTCCCCCAAAAACCCCAATTCCCCCCCAAAAAAAACCCCAATCCCAGAAGAGCAGGCCCAGAGCTCTCTGCACCACCCCAAGCTCTGGAGAATCAACCTCAGCATCCAGAGCTCCCTAAAATCCTATAAATCCTATAAAATTCCTTATTTCCCCCTTTCAATCCCCCCAAAATTATTCAATCCTTGTGTTTAATCCCAAAAGCACCAGGTTTGGGAATAAAGGGAGAAAAGAGAAGCTCCAAGGTCCCAAAAAAGAACCCAAAAATTCCAGGAATTCCTGATTCAAACTTGGGATTTTAAAAAACCCACAAGAAAACCCCGCAAAAAAAGCTGCTTGAAATCGGGGCCTGCCCTGGTGGGGATTTTGGGATTTCCAGGTGGGAATTTGGGAATTTTGGGATTCCCGGTGGGAATTTGGGAATTTTGGGATTTCCTGGTGGGAATTTGGGAATTTTGGGATTTCCTGAGTGCTCTGACAGAGCTCAGCCAGGTAAAGGCTCTGCCTGCATCTCATGCCTTAATTAATTATTGATAATTAATTATTAATGAGGCCGGGTCCCGACACACAAAATCCCAACATTTCCATTTCCCAGCCTTGTCCCCCTTTAATGAGCTGTCCCTAATTAGCCCCAGGTGTTAATTAGCCCCGGGGCTGAGCCATTCCCACCTTCCTGATCCCAAACCCAAATCCCGAGGGGGAAACGCCCTCATCCCCTCGGTGAGGCCTCACACGGAACCCAAACAGCCCAAAATGTCCCAAAATAGTCCTAAATAACCCCTAAATGACCCCAAAACAGCCCTAAATGTCCCAGAATACCCCTAAATAATCCCTAAGTAACCCCAAAACAGCCCTAAATAACCCCAAAACAGCCTGAAATGTCCCAGAATAGTCCTAAATGTCCCAAAATGTCCCTAAATAACCCCAGAATAGCCCTAAATGCCCCCAAACAGCCCTAAATCCCCCAAAATAGTCCTAAATGCCCCAGAATAGTCCTAAATGTCCCAAAACAGCCCTAAATAACCCCAGAATATCCCTAAATAACCCCAAACAGCCCTAAATGCCCCCAAAACAGTCCTAAATGTCCCACCCTAAATAACCCCAAACAGCCCTAAATGCCCCCAAAACAGTCCTAAATGTCCCAGAATAGCCCTAAATAACCCCTAAATGACCCCAAAACAGCCCTAAATGTCCCAAAATAGTCCTAAATGTCCCAAAATATCCCTAAATAACCCCAGAATAGCCCTAAATGACCCCAAAACAGCCCTAAATGCCCCAAAATAGTCCTAAATGCCCCAAAACAACCCTAAATAACCCCAGAATAGCCCTAAATGCCCCCAAACAGCCCTAAATCCCCCAAAATAGCCCTAAATCCCCACTAAAGAACCCCAAAACAGCCCTAAATAACCCCAGAACATCCTTAAATAACCCCAGAATAGTCCTAAATCCCCATTAAACATCCCTAAATAACCCCCAAACAGCCCTAAATCCCCATTAAACATCCCTAAATAACCCCCAAACAGCCCTAAATCCCCTCCAAACAGCCCTAAATGCCCCAAAATAGCCCTAAATCCCCCTAAATGCCCCCAAAACAGCCCTAAATCCCCCCAAAAAACCCTACAGACCCTCCTACAATCCCAAAATGACCCTAAAATCCCTAAATCCCCTTCAAAAAGCCCTAAATGCCCCTAAACATCCCTAAATCCCCCTAAATAACCCTACAGACCCTCCTACAATCCCAAAAGACCCTAAAAACCCCTAAATCCCTTCCAAATAGCCCTAAATGCCTTCAAAAAGCCCTAAATGCCCCCAAAACCGCCCTAAATGCCCCAAAACATCCCAAAATACTCACCCCAAACAGCCCTAAATGCCCCTGGAGACCCTCCCACAACCAAAACCCCTAAATCCCTTCCAAACAGCCCCAAATCCCTTCCAAACATCCCCAAATCCCCCTAAATAACCCTACAGACCCTCCCACAACCCCAAAATGCCCCTAAAAACCCCTAAATCCCCTACAAACAGCCCTAAATACCCTCAAAAAGCCCTAAATGCCCCTAAACACCCCTAAATGTCCCCTAAGCACCCCTAAATTGCCCCAAACAGCCCTAAATACACCTGCAGACCCCTCCACAACCCCAAAATGCTCCTAAATACCCTAAATCCCCCCCAAACACCCCTAAATAGCTCTGCAGACCCTCCCAGAACCCCAAAATGCCCCCAAACACCCCTAAA
>NW_005054721.1:136168-151063 GCF_000277835.1 Geospiza fortis | reverse complement strand
CCTCCCTTGGAATGGAAAATATAACCCACTTCCAATTGTTATAATTTTTGAAATCAAGGGGCTTTCAGACAAAAATATGGGAAAAGGAATAACAGTATTTACTAGTATATATAACAAGCCATCAAACAACAACAGTGGCAGCGACAACACACAAAACCAGAAACCCAGTAGCAGCCTTCTCTCAGCTGTCACTTTCCCCTTTGGTATAGTTATGGTCACAGCTGGCCAGGGTGCTGTTGGCTCTCAGTCAGGAAGGGCAGGTGTGATGATTCCCCCGTGGCTGAAGGAGGTGCTGTGGTATGGGTTTTGGCTGTGTCCCTCAACGCAGTAATGGCGGACGTGGCCGGCAGAAATGGATGGAGAAAAGGCTTCCTTTACGGACTCACAGGGAGAGCCAATCCTTGTGCCCCCTCTGGATAGCAAAAAGAGCTGTAGAAGGAACCTTGGAGTAGTAATCTCAGAAGGCAGAGATGAGCAAAGTCCCGGAGTGGTAGGTGGGATGTATCAGAAACTCGGTAGCTGTAGCTGAAACCATGGGGCATCCCGTCAGGGCAGGAGGTGTGAGTTACAGTGTAGCAAAGAAACTTTGGAGCAGTGGCAAAAAACGGCAGGGGCGGGGCAGGGGCAGCCCAACTCCCAAGCAGGGCAAGGGAAAGGCTCCCTGGGAGGGGAAAGGGGTCAGGAACCTGGGGTTTTCCCTTAAGGCACCAGAGCAGATGGTGAAGGGTCCTTTGTTTGGTGAGGTAGGGTGTTAATAAGGTCCCAGTGCAATGGCCGCTCTTACGTGCGGAGCTCCACTCACCGTAGGAGAAGGCAGCAGAAGACAGAACCCTGCAGTGGTGGTGAATTCTTTCCACAGCGACTGCAGCCTCCTTCTCCGAATGCTGAGAGTGCAAGGGCTTGCAGTTGCCCCAGCCCCTTCTTTTTCCAGCCCAACCCCCAGGTAAAAAGAGGGAGTAGCCAGCTGGACCCCTCCCCCAACCTGTGGCCACTTCTTTTGTTTTTGTTATTGTTCTTTTGTCTCTCTTAAATATCCCGTCGTTATTGTCTCCTAGCAACACATATGGGGGAAAATTCTTTGCAAGAAAGAAACAAAAGAAAGAATCTTAAACCCCAACACTATTGAAATTCCCCAGACAACGAATGGCTCTCTCACTTTCCCCCTCCCCCGAGGCAGGATGGGGAGGAGAATTGGAGACACCACGAAAGGGTAAATATCCTGGGTTGAGATACTAACAATTTATTAGAAACAGCAATGACATAAGAAAGTGAACCATAACAACAACAGTGTGTACAAGACAGGCAAGTAATTTACACGCAATTGCTTACCACTTGGAACTCAGTGCAACTTGACTGTACACCCCGGCAAAACAGGAAAGAATATCACCTCACTTTGTGTTGTCCCCCCCTGCCATGCATGGCGGTATCTAATAACCCCAGGTTCAGGGTTGTGCCCCTCCTGGCTGCTGCAAAAACTAACCCAGACCTGGGCAGAACCAGGATACCAGTGAACTTCTAAATGAAACTAGCCATTTTATGTTACTGTGTGATCTCCATTGGAGCATATGAAAATTAGAGTTCTAAGACCAACATATGAAATTATTTCCATTTCTCAATGCGTACCAGAAACCTGAAGACTTATGTGCTTTAAAACTTGGCTAACACACTTTATTCTTTCTGTGAGATTTAACTTTGCATGGAAGAAGCTTGGCTGCCTTTGGCCTGAAATGCAGCAAGTGACCCTACTGGGGGAAGCTGGGTAAGTGGGCTAGACTTTATGGAGACTATGAACATTTGGGCTTTTACACTTTGGAACTGGCTGGATTATTCTCAAAAATTTGTTAATACTGAAGTTTGTTTTGACCCCCCCGAGGATTAGGTGCAGACTCATTAGGAGTGAAACACCAGCCATGTCTCTGGTGTGAATGATATGCTTATGCTTGGGCTCTTCAACCAGGGACCATATTTTGCCTGCAAGAGGCAATTAAGTAACATGCTACCAATCGACAAAAGCTGTGAAAAGCCATACTGCTTAATGGTAATGTCCATGAGATCACATCTGGGCTGGTTGCTGTAGGTATGTGCTGCCTACTTCAGCCAGGGAGTTTCCTGCTTGAAGTTGTAGGTGGTATTGCTAAGTGGTAGATCAGATCAGGTTGAGGTATGGGTAGTGAGTAACCATCCCAAAGCATGCCATTGCCTGTTCCCATGCCTCATGGGCATATCTTCAGTAATCTTTGGACAGTACACCATACTTGATCTTGCCTGGTGTCCAAGTAGCTAATGGTGCATACTGTGGGGTCAGGTCTGTGCAATGGCAGAGGCATGGAGGAAGGCTCTAGTATGTTTGGCCACAAAAGACCTGTCATTGTGATACTACCAGGCCTCTTCATCTGTCTTGGGGTCTCTGGGAATCCAAGCCCATCTTGGGTGTCTCCCTCTTCCTATACTGAACCAGCTGTACTTTGGGCTGTGACTGAAGGCTGGCATAAGGTCAACACATGACCTGATTAGAGTTCCTGGTGTCTCAGCCTTGTTCTCCTTCATCTTTCCCTCTGCAGTTATCAGCTTTGCTGAGCATGTGGGTGACTTTCACCTATTTTCAAGAGAACAGTGAAGTATTTTTGACCTGTCTACTCTTTACCAACACTTCTAAAATAGCTAATTTCTGCTATTAAAACAAAAGTAGGCTTGCTGGTGATGCTAGGGGAGAGCCTGAGAGTTATACTTCAACAAATCTAGCAAAGCTCTGGATAGAGGCTAGTGGATAGAAAGAAACTCCTGAGATGTTGGAAGGCTGCATCAGTTCTATATCCTTAACTTTTGTATCCACCAATTTCTTTGTGATATCCTAGTTGTTTTATTCAGTATTTTCTTCAAATTTGGGGATTTTCCTTCCCTTTTCTTAAGTATAGTGATTTCTATACTCTGGAAAGAATATACGCAGTATATTTCCTGGAACAAACTCTGTATGAATAGCATTTTTTTGTTTGCTTGTTTTTGCATTGTTGTAATTTAAACTCTATTTTAAATATCTTTTTTTTTAAAAGTATATGTTACGAGGGAGGTATGTTATGGAAAAACACCATGATAATTATTGCAGCTGAAATAGCTGCTAATAAAGTCCAGGGTAAGGAAGCAAAAAGGGCCTTTGCATAGTATCCACAGATGTTTAATTCAGCCACACAGTAAGATGTTCAGGGTCCAAGGGCACACTCATGGGGAGAGTCCAGGTTTCTGTGTCTGCAGAGGTAGGGGCTGAACAGTGGTATCAGGGCAGTACAAAGATGAGGGCCAATGGGGGAATAGGGAGGGAGTGGCTGAGGGACATAGGAATAAGGGAAGGAGCTAACAGGGTCTTAACAGCTTTTGAAGAAAGCTTCTTGTGTCTCCCTAAACCAGAGAATGCCTTTCAGGGTCTCCACAGATGATGACACTGGGAACAAGAGTCCCTGTGCTTCTAAGGGACTTCTGTTTTGTTAGGCTACTTTTATGTGATACATAACTTCTGTAACTGTAGTGATGCAGAAAACCTGAGGATGACTAAATTTAGGCTGAACCTAAAACCTACTAATAATGCTTGGTTGAGATGTTGAATTTGGATCTTAATTTGCAGATTAATAACTAGATAATGTCAACTTGAAATAAGAGTATTATGGGAAGTCAGTATCATCTTTCCAAGAAAGGGTGTTGTGTCTGCTGCTACATGCTCATATGGTCAACAGTATATTGTCTTCTGCCAGGTAGCAGTCAACAAGCTTTCTTCGGTAAGTTTAGTTGAGCTTTGTTTGGTAGAGCTATTGAATATTGCTTTGTCATATTTACTCTGAACATGAATTCCTACAATCTGATGTCAGACTGGGTGAAAGGGATATACAATTTCGAATTCATCATCGTTTAGGCTCTTTGTGTGGATGAAGCATGGCACTTGTTGAGAATAGTCTGTGGATGTTACACAAACAGGATGAGAGAGCCAATAAAATGCATTGTTTTAGATCGGTTGGTGACTGTAAGAGATGCTCATCTGAAGGACACAGGACTAGGATTGGAGGAGTTGTGTAGAGACATGGGGGGTTTGTACAACTTTGAATGCAAGATAGCATCAAAATGTTCTTTGACAACAGTAAGAGGCAGTATACTTTAGTGAGCAGAATAGGGATCAAAAGCATTCTATCTGTAATGGATTTGTATGCATGATCTTGAAAAAGTTAACATTTTTTATGTAAAATGGGTACATTTTATAATAGCATAGTTGACTAAATCTCTAGGTAGAAAGCATTTTGCTCTTTATAAAGAGCATATGAGGAAGCTTTCTTCCAAAACAAATTCGACTTGCATGTTTGTAAGTACAGTATACAAATTTGGAATAGCTGAAGAAATTGTCAAGTGAATAGCTTCCAAGCTGCTTAAGCACAAAAACAAAGAGTTTTTTTAAATAAGAACTTCTGCTTATTCCTGATTTTTAAAACTAAAAACCTGAGCAGTTTCCTGAAGCATCCCAGCACAGATCCTGATGTACTGACAAGTCACACTCCTCTGCACAGACTGTCCACATGGCAACTGCAGCAATTCTCTAAGTGCAAAAAATGAAGCTGGGGTTGTGTAACTTACCCTAGGGGAGGAGGGGAACATTCCTGGTGTTGAAGAGAAAGCCATCAAGTCCTGGGTATGTAGACTTGCTATATGCTATGCAGGCTTCACAAGTAATTTTTAGATTATTGGGGAGAATCTGGGTAAACTTCTTGGAGGAGGCAAAGCTATGCCTTGGCTACCTCATCATTTGAAATACTGGAGGGATCGACACTGATTTTAGAGCTATATTGTTCATTTTCTGTGCTGGTGAATGCTTTGCCTGTTAAATAAACAGGTTTTTTCCACTTTTCTCCAAGGAAAACTTTTCCCAAACCAGTTGGGGGAGGGGCCGCTTGAATCTGCTTTCTAGGCCAACCCATTTGGAGGTTTTCTCCCAAATTTGCCCTAAACCAGGACAATGTACTCCAGAGATTTGTTTTGAGATAAACACTTTGAAGCCATAAAATGTACTGGAGCTGTAGTAAAGCTGACCGCATATTTGCTTTTAGCACAAGAGCCATCTTGCCAGCAGGAGAAAATACTACTTCCTATAAACCGCAAATGGACTGAAATGGTTTTGGTTGGCTGCTTTTGAGGGAGTGTGGGTGTGGTTTGTTGTTTGTTATTTTTAAAGCACCTGAAACTGACACTAACTAGTGTTCTTGTGTTAATTTCAGCATCTGATTCTTCCTTTTTCTGTGATCACACATGGATACTTTGAATGATGTTCTATTGGGAAGAGGCCAACTGAAAACACTTGAGCAGCAAACAATCTACTCAAATGAGACTAATCTTTGCATAACAAGAGTAAAAGAGCATATTTTGAAACTTGTCTCCTTTTGCAGGAGGCAGGCAGTGCTGTTGGCATATTTTAAGGGCAAGATGTGTGTTAGTGCTTGTCTAGTGTCCAGTACAATGAAGCTGTGATTTGCTAGGTGCTCTCAAACCTGCAAAGTTAACCCAGATCATAAATGCAATAAGGGTTATCTGACTACTAATGAGATGCAAAAATGATGGTTACTGTACAGCTTCCAGTATGCAAATATAAGTAAATTAGAGCTTTCTTGAAAGCCCAGTATAATCTGAAGGGTGATAATAGGTGACTTTTTTTTTTCTGTAACTAGACTCTATAACAGCTGGCTTCTGGTGAGTCCTTTTCCAGTCTCAAAGAGTTAAACATAGGATGTTAATTATATGCTCTGTAGATGTACATGTGCTGCTGAAGCTGTAATTTTAAAATCTACATTGTAAGTCAAGTGATCAGTCTGGTCAAAAATTGTTGGCTTGGCTTTCTTTATCACTAAACAAGCATGTAGGTCACTGTCCTGGGTTTGGCCCAGATGGGGGGGGGCGGGGGGCTAGCTGCATCAACATGGCCCATTCCTAAACCATGACAACATTAATTAGCACCTAATGTGGAGCACAAAGGATTGAGATGACAACAGATCTTCCTAGAGCAGGATGGAAACAAATTTGATCTAAGCATTTGTTGTATTAGGTATGCAGTCGCTGATTAAAGTGTTGCTTCGTCTGTTCATGTGCATGTGGTACCTAACCCTGTATATATTCCCATATGTGCTCCTTTCAGTCTTGTTTTTCACATTAGGGAGAGGGATCAGGATTGTTTTGTTGCTGTACTGTAAGATATCAGTTTATGACATGGTAACATCAAGGTCAATGAGGGTCATTTGGGATGTGTATTTGGTGTTGCTCTCCTTCCCTTACCTTGGTTGTTAGCTTTGGGAGTCCATGAATAATAGTACACAGTGGGGGGGGTGGGATCCGGGCAGGATGATTTTCCCCTGTGTCTTCAGGTAGCCACTCCAAGACATCACCAGCCACACCATATTTAGAATGATGAAAGAGAATTTTAGGAAGGCCATTCAGAGATCTTTGCCTAGAGTGGGACAGTAATGAGTGGCATGGAATGTGGCAGAAAACAGGCCACTATTCAGAGGACTTCTCCAAAGGTTTCAAAGGTCATCTCTGAATAACCAGAGAACCCTGTTAGACTGGAAGAATTTCTGAAAGGAAAATGCTGTGGGCAGTTCCAAAGAGGTGCAAAATTATGGCATTTGCTAGGCTCTGCCTGCTATTTACTAGACACTGCTCATTACTAGACAGCATCCTCAAGGGGAGGAGGAGAAAAGCAGAGCAACTGGCACTGTGGCCACTCAAACTGCAGCTGAACCAGAGGAACAACCCATGCTGGTAGCAGTCACTCCTATACAGAAGAAAAAATCCAAGACCAAATCAGGTCACTTAGTGAAGGATGAAGAGGAAGTAGGGTCCTCACAACAAGAGTAAAAGGCATGGGCAGAGATAGTAATTTGATCCCTATCCCTGGGTGAGCTGTGAGATATGATTTCAGCCACCAGTAGGGTGAGCCCATGGTGACCTGACTGTTCCAATGCTGGGATATCATGACCCAAGGGATCCCTGTCCTGGGATGTGGGCATTGACCAGGGGATTTGGATAAAGACAGAAACTCAGCCTCTGGAGATGACTCCTATCAAGCATGAGGGAAAGGTATCTTTTCATGGATGATCTATCAGTGCACTGAGATAAGTGGAACACCATGGAGCAAGGTATCCAGTACCTGAGAGAATTAGCTGCACTGGAGGTACTCTATAAGGATTCAAGTAACAAGCAGTCCCCTAGAGATCCAGATGAAGCCTAGGGCACGCAATCCATGTGGCAGAAGTTCCTATGGAGCACGCCATCGTCGTACACCAACTCATTGGCAGTGATGTCATGGAAAGAAGGAGAACAAAGAGTGGATAATTTGGTTGCTCAACTGGTAATATGAGGAAAGTCTCTCTTCCTCCCTGTGGGCCTGCATCTCAGCCACAGAAAGACTGTCCAAGGACCTCCAGCAATTTAAAGAGGAACTGTCCTGTGCCCTGCCAGTACAGGCCAGAGTCTCTGCTATTAAGAGCAAGCAAGCCCCTGCTCAAGAGAGAGAGGGAACACACCATGAGGTAGGTAACCTGTGCTTTTACCTGCATGACCATGGAGAGGACATGAGGAAGTAGGATGGAAAACCCACCTCTGCCCTAGGAGCCATGGGTATGTGAGTTGAGAGGAAGAACAACCACCATGGGAAATTCTTCAAGGATAAATGCTGCTCCAGTTTCCAGTGGGCAGGTCCTCAGACAGAATGGAAGGTGCTGATGTTACTTCAAATCCTCTTGAAGGGACCTGCAGTTCATCATATTTACGACAAGTGAGCAACAAGTACCATGACCAGAACTAGAGAGGCCAGCCAGGTGTAGGACAGGGACAGTCAGATCTATGAGACTGTGTGGATCTGATGGCCTGGCACATCAGACCCACAGGAGTGTAAGGCTTTAGTTTACACCAGTGCACAATGTACCCTGATGCCATCAAGATATAGTGGGGCAAAATCCATCTCTATTTCTGGAGTGTCAGGGGGATCCCAACAGCTGACTGTACTGGAAGCTGAACTGAGCCTAGCTAGGAAGAGATGGCAAAAACACCCTATTGTGATTGGCCAGTGGCCCCATGTATCCTTGGCATAGATTACCTCAGGAGAGGGTATTTCAAGGGCCCAAAAGGTCATTGTTGGGTTTTTGGGATAGCTGTTGTGGAGGCAGAGGAAATTAGGCAGCTGAATACCTTGCCTGGTCTCTCAGAGGACCCTTCTGCTGTGGGACTGCTAAGGGTCTCTTATCAACAGGTACTGATCACTACCACAACTGTGCACTGTCGACAATACTGCACCAACCAGGATTGTGTCCCCCATCCATGAGATAATTCATGAACTGGATAGCCAGGGAGTGGTCAGCAAGACCTACTCACCCTTTAATAGCCCCATATGTCCAGTACGTAAGTACAAGGGAGAACGGAGACTGACAGTGGATTATCATGGCCTGAATGAAGTCACACCACCACTGAGTGCTGCTGTGCCAGACATGCTGGAACTTCAGTATGAACTGGAGTCCAAGGCAGCAAAGTGGTGCTGCCATCAATATTGACAATGTGTTTTTCTTCATTCCTTTAGTAGTAGAGTGCAGGCCAAAGTTTGCCTTCACCTGGAAGGGCATCCAGTACACCTGGAACTGCCTGCCCCAGGGATGGGAACACAGCCCCATGGTTTGCTGTGGACTGATCCAGGCTGCACTGGAATAGGGTAAGACTCCAGAACACTTGCAATACACAGATGACATTATCGTATGGGGCAACACAGCAGAGGAAGTTTTTGAGAAAGGGGAGAAGATAATAGAGATCCTCCCAAAGGCTGGTTTTGCCATAAAACCAGGTCAAGGGACCTGCCCAGGAGATCCAGATATTAGGTGTAAAGTGGCAAGATAGCTGTTGTCAGATTCCAATGGACATAGTCAACAAAATAGCAGTTTATGTCCCCACCAACCAGCAAGAAGGAAACTCAGGCTTTCCTAGGCACTGTGGGATTTTGGAGGATGCATATGCTAGATTACAGTCATATTAATTGCAAACCCTCTCTATCACATCACCTGAAAGAAGAATGATTTCAAGTGGGGTCCTGAACAAGAACAAGCTTTTGAATAAACTGGAGATAGTTCACGCCGTAGCCCTTGGGCCAGTCAGGACAGGACAAGATGTGAAAAATGTGCTCTATACTGCAGCCAGGGAGAATGGTTCTTTCTGGAATCTCTGGCAAAAGTATCTGGGGAGACTCAAGGACAGCCCCTTGGGTTCTGGAGTTGGGGATACAAATGATCCGAGGCCTTTTACACCCCAACTGAAAAAGAGATACTGGCATGCTATGAAGGGATTCAAGCTGCTTCAGAAGTGGTTGGCACTGAAGCACTGCTCCTCCTGGTACCCCAACTGCCAGTGCTTTGCTGGATGTTCAAAGGGAAAGTCCCTTCCACACAACATTCCACTGATGCTGTGTGGAGTAAGCTGATTGTTCTGATCTCACAGCAAGCTCCAATAGAGAACCCCAGTTGCTCAGGGATCTTGGAAGTCATCTGGAACTAGCCCAAAGCTGAAAATTTCAGACTATCATCAGAAGAAGAGGAGGAGGTGACACATATTGAGGTGGCCCCACCATATAATCAGCTACCTGAAAATAAAAAGCAACATCCTCTTTTTGCTGAAGGTTTCTGCTCTATCATAAGGATGCATTAAAAAATTGAAAGCTGCTGTATGGAGTCCTACGTGATGCGTCACAAAAGCTATTGAGGGACAAGGCGGATCAAGTCAGGTTGCAGAGCTGAAAGACGTCCAGCTGGCTTTAGGTATCGTTGAATGTGAAAAGTGGCCAGCACTCCACCTCTACTTTGACTCGTGGATGGTAGCAAATGCTCTGTGGGGGTGGCTGGACTGATGGGAAATGACCAATAGGCAGCGCAGAGGGAAACTCATCTGGTCTGCTGAATTGTGGCAAGACATTGCTGCCTGAATAGAGAAGTTGACTAAAAGTCCCTCATGTAGATGCCCACATACCCAGGAGTCAGGCTACTGAAGAAGATAGCAACAATGGTCAGGTGGATCAAGCTGTCAGGATTGAAGTGGATCTGGACTGGTGACTTGGTTTGAAAAGACAGGTGTCTGCTTAGGAAGGCAGGAGCCTCCCCTGAAATGGAAAATGTAAACCCCCTCCCACCGAATTATGATTTTTGAAATTAAGGGGCTCTCAGGCAAAGATATGGGAGTAGGAATAATAGTTCTTTATTAGGGAAGAAAATAAAAACAAAAATAAAAATGCAGTAATACAGAGCAACACTGACAGAGTCAGAACACGACCTGACACCCTGTTAGTCAGGGTGTTGGTAGCAGTCCAATTAAATGGTGGCTGCAGTCCTCCTGGAGTGACAGATGTAGTTCTGTTGAAGGAGTGATCCTGTAGAAGGGCGTCATTTTCCTCTGAAGATCCAGTGGTGCTGTAGATGGGCCTGGTCTTCCTCTGGGAATCCAGTGGGAAAAGGCTGGCTGTGGTCTTCCAATTCTCAGATTATATCCAGGTAGGAATGCTTGGCTCCTCCCCCTGGGCAGAACATCTCACAGTGGGATGATGTAATTTCATCAGTCACGCAGTGAGACTCAATGGCCTATTAATAGAAGATATCTCCCAGGAGGGAGGATGAGTGGTGGAAGAGATAAAGAAAACTGCCCCACCTGATTTTAACAGGTGGCCCAATCAACAGAAGATAACTGCCCCACCTCTAACAGATGGCAGTAGAATACACGCCTCCGGCCACATCTTGCATTTGCAATTTAGGACATGCTCCTACAACCTATGGAGTGTACAATTAGGGACACTAAATAATTAGTCCCTATGTATGCCAGAATGCCCCCTTCCCCTTGTGAGATGTGTCTTGGTTTAAAAGACAAATGTCTGCCAAGGGAGGCAAGAACCTTCCTGGAATGAAGACCCCTCCCTCCGAATTATTATAACTTTAAAAGCTGCAGGGCTTCCTAGCAAAAATGTAAGAAAAGGAATAACAGTTCTTTACTAAAATATATATATATCTATATCAGAACAGAGCAAACAACAAAACAATAACAAAAGTTTCCCAACCGCTAAGCACTATTTTTCTCTTTTGGTGTAGTTATGACAACAGCTGGCAGGGGATGCTGGCAGCTCTGGCAAGGCAAAGGGTGCAGTAGCTTGCTCACAGTCAGCAGGGGGCGCTCCGATGCAAGCTCAGAATTTCTCCAGGGGGTAATGGTAGCCCAGATGAAAAGAAGGAAGGGGGTGATTCCACTGAGCACTCACACGAGCAGCGACCAGTCTTGGCAGTGCCAACAGCAGCAGGCACAATTTGTGGAAAATAGGCAGGGCTTGATTGTGGTGCTGAGTTAGTGTGCAGAAAGAGATCTAGCGGAGACTGCCCCAACTCCAGGAGGCACCCCACACAACGGCTCTGGATTCCTGAGCAGAAGGGAAGAAGGACCCACCTCCCAGCCAAGTCTCGGGTCAACCCCACCACCTCTCACAGAATTACTCCGCAATTCCTGAAAAAAAACCCCAGTTGGGAGAGCCCATGCCCCAGCTAAAACTCCCCAGCCCCAAAATGACTCCATTGGAATGCCAGAGCCATTGGCCACTTCCCCTTGGGTCTTAATTGCTGACCATTCACCCAGAAAAGCGACTGCCTCCCCCTTCTAGCATCTCCCTGATAGCAATGGGAAGAAATTTACTGAAAAACCTGAACTCACCACAAGATGAGATATATTATGTAAATTAAATGCACAAGTAAACTTTTTTGAGAATTCCATGCAGTTCCACATTCCACCTGAGACAGCATAGAAAGCTCAGTTTTGCTTGCTAATGAGCAAGCCATTGGAAGAAATCAGAAAACCTTCCAGGTGCTGTTTCAAGTGTGGTGATTCCACTGGTATGGGCTTCAGAAAAAACAGGTAAAAGTGACTCCAAGTAAGATAAAATTGAAACCAGGAGCTAAACCAGTAAGAGGGAATTGATATCCTATAAGAATAGAAGCATAAAAAGGTTTGTAACCATCACTGGATGTCTCCAAGCCAACTGGCAAAAAGCAAGCTACGCTAATGGAACAGGGAGATGTAAAGGCTCTTTCTCTTCAGTAGGTAGCCAAGTGGCTGGATTTAAAGTTGATGTCACACACATGGCTACAGCATGGCCATCTGCATACCATAGAGCAGGTATATGCAAGTTGACCAGATTTAAGGGATGAATCTTTGCATAATCTGGATAAAGAACTCTACATTGATGGCAGTAGCTTTGTGCAAAATGGAGTAAGAAGGGCAGGATATGCAATAGTGACATTAGGGGAGGAAATAGAAGTGAAACCTTTGCCCCTGAATACCTTGGCCCAAAAGGCCAAGATTATTGCACTCACTAGAGCTGTGGAGATTGGAAAAGAGCAGAGGATTGATAGATTTACTGATTCAAAATATGCCTTTGGAGTAGTACATGCTTATGGGACTATATGGGAAAAATGAAGACTTGAATTCTTAGGGAAGTGGAGGCAGGAAATTTTGAAGCTTCTACAGGCAGTACTGGAACCTAAAGAAGTGACTATAATGCACATCAAAAAGGACAGAGCAAAGTGATTCAGGGAAATAGAAAGGCAGACTTAGTGGCAAAACATGCAGTGGATCAAAACCAAATAACTGGAGCTTTAATACCTGAAAAAAGAATGGAGATGAACCCCCCTGAATATTCAGAAAAGGAAACTCAATTAGTGGGACTAACGTGCACCAAAAATACAGAAGGATGGTGGGTGACTCCAAACTAACAGATTTTAACTAATGCTAAAATGATGGAGGCACTGCTCAAGAAGTTATATGAAGAGACCCATATGGGAGCCAATGCTATGATAAGTAGACATCAGAAGACATGCTGTAGGATCAAAAGTGCAATTCCCTGGGGATATAATGACAAAATGTCCTGTCTGCTGTGTAAATAATCCTAAAATCCAAAGAAATCCCCCAGTGGAAGAGGTAAAAAGAGGACTAGCTCTTGGGGAGTATTGGCACATAGTTACTGAGTTACCAAAAACATTATAAATAACACTATAAATGTTAACATTATGAAATTATAATATTATACATATCTCTTTGTTTTAGTGAATACCTTTGCAGGATGGCCAGAGGCTTTCCCATATCATAACAATTGAGCTAGGGAAGTTGTTGGTCTTACTAAAGGAAATAATCCCTAGGTTTGGGATCCCCAAAGGCCTATCCTTAGATAATTGACTCCATTTTGTTTCAGAGGTAGTTCAGGGAGTATCAAAATTTCTCCAAATGAAATGGGATTCACACACTGCTTGGACACTGCAATCGAGTGGGAAGACAGAATGAATCAGTCTTGAGGCAAATCACAAAATTATGTCAGGAAACACAGCTTAAATGGGTAGAGGTTTTACCTTTTGTGTTGATGAAAATTAGGATAACTCCATGGGTTAGGGAGGAGTAAGTCCATTTGTAGTATTATATGGAAAACTATCCTGTTAGTGATATGGGAAATCAAACTGTCCAAATGCACTTAAAAGGGGAGAAATTGATGAGAAATTATTTCTTGTCTCTTTCTTGGGTATTATCCTCCCCACACAGGTATTAACTAGTGAACTTTGCTTCCTCTGAACTCTCTGGTGCATGATTTCAAACCTGGAGACTTGGTCTATATTTGAACTTGGAAGGATGAACCATTAAAAGAAAAGTGGAAAGGACCCCATTTGCTACTCTTAAATACCTACACAGCAGTAAGGGTAGAATGAATTAACTCTTGGATTTACTGTTCCTGATTAAAGAAAGCTGCTTTGGATCACAGTGGACATCAACACCATTGGGGCCATGGAAAACAAAACTACACAAAGAACCTTAATTAATTGTACCTGGGGATCTGAACCCCCTTGAATTAGACTGTCCTTAAGGACTATTGTCATTGCTTTTGTGTATTAGTGATATTGTTACCTATAGTTATAGTGGTAATCTATAAAAATACTAATTTGCTTAAGCCTGGAAATAATAATGACAAATGCTATAAGGAAAGTAAAAGTATTACATGAAGTACAAAGGGATAGCATATCCTTAGGTATTGCTGAAGTATGGGAGTGGCTTTCATTTTTGTTACCAGACTTGGGGAATTGGTTTAGGAGAATAACAGGACTAATTGCCATAGTGGTGCTAACTGCTGATGAAGTCCAAGAGGAATTTTACTTAAACTTTGTGCTAACCTGTCATGGTTTGACACTGGCACAATGCCAGTGCCTTATGAAAATATATTTCTTTGGTGTTCGCTGTGAGATGTGACTAGGAAATCAGCAAAGCAGGCTTCTACTTTAGAAAAAAAGTTTATTAACTAAACTACAAAAGGAAAAAAACTACACACACACACGCACACACACACTTGGAAAATGAAAACTCTACGAAAAGCATTTCCTCCTCCCCCCCCCCACATTTCTAATACATCTTCTAAATTTCAAATCTCCATGTATTACCCTGTAAATACTCAATTTCAGTCTATCAAGAGGAGAGGAGTCTTTCTTGGGGCTATGGTGACTTCTTCTTTGCATGCCCAGCGCTCCCACTACTGGACAAGGAACAGAGCTGCTTCAAGGGTTATCTTTTTAAGGGTGCTTTGACTAGTTCAGAAAAAAAAAGCACAGTTTCTTCATCACTCTCGGGACCTCTTGTCCCCCCCATACTTGTCTACCCCCTGGGGCCGGGGGGTCTCCAAAACTGAACTTTCTCAGTTCTGAGCCATCGCCTCCCCCCTGCATGCAGCCTCTGTGTCACAAGGAAGCACGGTTCTGTCTATGGCTGTACCAAAAAGAGTCCAGCAACCAGCTACTCCATCATCCCTTTCCGGCCTCTTCTTTACTCTCCCAG
>NW_005054721.1:127916-136057 GCF_000277835.1 Geospiza fortis | reverse complement strand
CGTGGTGGGGGGGGGGGGGGGGGTGCTGCCCAAATCTTCTCGGGGCTTCTCTCCCTCTCTCTCTCCTGGGGGGGGGCTGCCCAACGCTTCTTGGTGCCCCCACCACCCTTCTATCTTGAGGGGTCAGGCCTACCTCTGCCGGGCCGCAGGTTTCCCCTCCCCCGCCCAGCTCGAAGCCGGGCAGGGGAGGCCTTGCCTCTTTGCTGGCCGGAAATCAAAGAGAGAGCCCAAGGGAGTGCTCTGCTTCTAACCCCTGTGTTCTCAGAGGCGCATCTACCTTCAGTGGCCAAGCTTGGTGTCAATTTAAAATCTGGACACTTATTGGCCTCTGGCCACTCTATTCTCAGAAAACTTGCTTCTTGTAAACTCACGACATTACCTTTAGTCATTAGCATAGTAAAATACCTGCCCATAGCCTATAATTGCCCCTTACATAAACCCCTTCACATGTTATCATAGAACATGCTTGGTAAAGCACTTGTGTACTATATCTTTAAATGGAGATCAAGGAAAATACAGACAATGACTATAGCCTTAGATTGCGGGTATAGGGGAAATGTTAATCTTTCACTGTAGTGTATAAAAGCAGGTTGCTGGCATACTGAAGGTGTGCTGGCTTTGTGGATTCACCACCTAGCACCCATTTCTGCACAGACATGAAGTAAGTAACTGTGTGGATTAGCTTCTTGCACATGGAGTAGAACCCATATTTGGGACAACAACTTGAACTTTGTAACACATTGAAAAATAATGTTGGACTAATTATGGCTTTCTGAAAGCATACTTTGAGAAGAATTCAGGAGTCAAAATGCTGACTTCTGGAGTCTTCTGGAGTGTGGGTAGTTGGTTTGGTATCTTCTCTGTACAAATAGATAAAGGCTTCAAGGCTATGAACAGACAGACTAAAATGGTACACATGGTACCTGAAATAAATTTGGATTTTAGCCTAAAAGAGTCTATGTAGACTATTTTATGATTGTAATGACCTAATACTTCAGTTAGGACATTAAAATTATAAACTAAATATTACCATGTAGAAAACCTTCCAAACAATGTGCTTACATTTTAGGGAAAGTCTAAATGTGTTTAATGAAGTTAAGGAGGCTTTCTTGAGTTACATGACCAAGGGGTCAACAGGGCCAGTTCTGAGGAAAGAAACCGAGTGACCATCTAGCTTGGGATACCCTGGCATCATGTGCTCACTTACTTCATTGTGCTACTCTGTGCAAGTGAGCTAGGTTTTATACCGCTGTGTCTGCAAATATGTAGTCTGACCTAGCTAAAACAATTCTGAGATGGGAGTGTCCTGACTCCCCAGACATACTGTGTTTTTGCATGTGCAGTTCATGCTCAGCATCCTATAGGAGACCTGCTGCTCTCCTTTGTAGATGCTACTTAGTAGTTGTAGAAATGCTGGTTATTAGGGTGGGATTGCAAACATTTCTGCCATAGTACACAACTTAAATCAAGTAGCTGCAGCTGGTTTCCTGGGATACCGGAGCAGAAGCCATGAATAGTTTAGATGTTGTTCTCCTTTTGCTCTTGGACTCACAGACTAGATTGTCAATGTTATCTAATTAACTTACATTGCAGGTTTGTTTAAAGTGTACAATATTTGGAATGGATTAGCAAAATCAATATGATGTAACTTATTTTGTAGCACATGAAGTTGAAAACTGGTAATGTGGTCAAAGGCAGACATCGTGATGTGCTCTGGTTTTTATGGTAGATGCAGGACACCTGAATAACTTCAGACATAACTGTATGAAGTTCAACAAAGGCAAGTGCAACAAAGTCCTGCACCTGGTGAAGAATAACCCTGTGCATCACCACAGGCTGGGGGCCGAAGTGCTAAAAAGCAGTCCTGCAGAGAAGGATCAGGGCATCCTGGCGGACAACAGGCTGTCCATGAACCAGCAGTGTGTCCCTGTGGCCAAGAAGGCCAATGGGATTCTGGGGTGCATTGGAAAGAACGTTTCCAGCAGGTCAAGGGAGGTGCTCCTGTTTTTGGCTGCAGTGCCAGCTGCCGTGCCAGCTGCAGATTGAACTCTGGGTGGTGGGAGCCTGAGGCAAAAGGCTGTGAACTGTCAACCCCAAAGGACATGGGGACCTGTGGCCCAGCCAGGTGACTTGACACTCAGGGACAGAGCAGGAGCTGATGACCCCAGACTATCACAAACTTAGACTTTGAGGGTACAAAAGCCTTGGTTGGGAGTCCTTCCTCAAAGGCACCAGCTTGAGCTGTTTCTGTGTTACTGCACGGTGAATAAATTGCTTTATGGAACAAGACATCTGAGACTGCTATGGGAAACCTGGGGTGGAGCTGGTAAGGAAACCTGGTTTGACTGTGTGTGAGTGGGGTGTGTAGGGAGTCAGGTGGGGTACCTGTCATCTCACTGGAGCCACCTGTTGTGAAGGGGCTTTGGTCCCAGCAGTTAAAGGCTCTGGCATTGGGAGTGACTGCCAAAGTGTCTCATGAATGGTCAGACTGGGAAATTTCCTTAGCAATCCTGCCCCTCTACTCAGCCCTGGTGAGGCACATCTGGAGTGCTATGTCCAGTCCTGGGCTCCTCAGTACAAGAGAGACATGGAGCTCCTGGAGCTGATCCATTAGAGGCTACAGAGATGATGAGGGGACTGGAGCATTTCTCTTATGAGGAAAGGCTGAGGGAGTTGGGTCTGTTCAGCCTTGAGAAGAGATGACTGAGAGGGGACCTCATCAATGTCTGTCAGTATCTTCAAGGAGGGGTCAGAGGATGGACCAGGCTCTGCTCTGTGGTGCCAAGCAATGGGGCAAGAGGCAACAGGCAGAAACTGATGCACAGGAAGTTCCACCTGAATATGAAGAAGAACCTCTTTACTTGCTGGGTGACCGAGCACTGGAACAGGCTGCTCAAAGAGGTTGTGGAGTCTCCCTCACTGGAGATATTCAAGAACTGTCTGGACACAATCCTGTGCCATGTGCTCTTGGATGACTCTGCTTGGGCAGGGAGGTTGGACCAGATGACCCACTGTGGTCTATTCCGACCTTACCCATTCTGTGATTCTGTGACATCTACTTGTATAACTCCCGAGTATCCTGTTAGGAAGGTTAAGGATTCCTCACAATGCTGTATACTAGTGTCAATATCGCCAGTCTTTAAATGAGACACAGGATAATTTGTCAGGTACTCTGATTTTGTTTGATACCCAGATGAGTTGCATGCTGTTTTTTAATACTGATGCTGAAATGGAATAACCTCTGACCTGAGCACTTCAAATGTTGTGAATATTAAATGGCCTCTTGAAAAAAAGTGATTATTTTATTTTTGTTTGGAGCTTCTCTTTTCACATAGTGAATACTGAACAGTAACCTTCAGAACAAAACTTGCATACTTTCAGTAACAGGAATTCTCTTGATGTTTGTAGTGGTGATTGGAGGGGTGGACGGGACAAGTTTTCTAAACTTCAAAGCATAGCATGCTAATTTGTAACTGTGTTGAGTATCTTGAATTGCAGACTGATTGAGACAAATACTCCTAAAACCTAAGTTGGTTTGAATGCATATATCTAATGTTCATGATGATGATAATAAACTAGGAGTTAATATACTTTAGAGTCCTTCAGTAGTGGTGTGGCCAAGAGATGAGAAGACTAAGCATCAAGAAATCTGTAGGGTACCCTGTGGAGTCCCTCAGTTGGGGTTTAGGTTTGTGCCTGGTGTGCAAGAAACAATGAGCACAGAGTTGTGTCACTGTTTAATAAGAAATGACAGAGTCAGTCAGAAGACCAAGTGGCATAAGCACCATGACTTTACTGAAACTGGTTCTTTTAGATACTGGTCCGATACAGGTGGACCTGATTGGTCATTTAATCAATACATTTCACCCGATTGGCTAATTAACAAGACACCAATTTGTAAACAATCTTATGAGAATAACAGAAAAACAGATATTAGAAAAACATCACCTGCAGGTTGTTTTTAATAATTGGCTATAGTTGTTTATCTCCAGCTCCCTAAAGTCTCCCAGGCCAATTCTGGGAAAACTTATCTAGCTTTCTTTCCCTCTTACCAGGCTGTCACATCCACAGAGTTGAAATTCACCTTCTAACCTTTAATGTGGTTCTATGCAGAAGGGAGTGCTAGGTGATAGTTTGCAAAGCTAGCACACCTCTTTGGAGAGTTTGCAGGCATTTATACAAGATAAAACACAGAAGTTGCATAAAACTTGTTCATTGGTCAGCTTAACCAACTCATTTCTGTGCATGCTCCAATTAGTGACTAGTTCAATATATGAGGTTGGTGTGACATTAGCATGCAAGGTCCCTTCCCAGGGGTATGATTTTTTTACCATGCTAATTAGTCTTAGGTTACCTTTTGTGCAGCCTTATCCCTTTCTGTCGTAATAATAAGCAGACAGGACTCAGTTTCTTCATCTAGAAAAGCCAAATCTTTATTGCATAGCTCATACTTTTATAGGATTATCAGAAGGCACTGTGTTAGATACAATTGGTTAACAATACACTGACACTCAGTTTATTGGTCGGTAAATGGTATTTTGCATATCCATCAAATGTCTCCATTGTTAGATTGTTTACATATTATCTTCACTGAGTCTCATGGGATGGATTTACTGTTTTTGCAGGTGCAAACGGTTCTCTTACCAGAATGGATTGTTGTGTTAACTGACTTTCATTCCTTTGATTTTTTCACATGGGAACTTACAAACTAGCTGCTCTCTTAGCCAGAGTAGCAGGGCCTAAACCATATTTTCACATGGCCTTTCCCTTGCAAGATATCACCCATATGCAACACCTTTCTTCCCCATCCCCCTGGTCCAGAGGAGATTAATCTTTGTTGACATTAGCATATTCTTGTCATTTTGCTGTTATCATAGAATATCCTGAGTTGGAAGGATCATCAAAGTTCAACTCCTGGCCCTGCACAGGACAACCCCAAGAATCCCACCCTGTAACTGAGAGTATTGTCCAAACCCTTCATGAACTCTGTCAGGCTTGGAGTTGTGACCACTTCCTAGGGAGCCTGTTCCAGTGCCCAACCACCCTCTGGGTGAAGAATCTTTTCCTAATATCTAACCTAAACCTCCTGACACAGCTTCATGCCATTCTCTAGGATCCTGTCACTGGTCACCAGAGAGAAGAGATCAGTGCCTGTCCCTCCACTTCCCCTCCTGAGGAAGTTGTAGACTGTGATGAGGTATCTCCTCAGTCTCCTCTTCTCCAAGCTAAACAAGCCAAGTGACCTCAGCCATTCCTCATGTGCCTTCCCCTCTAGACCCTTCACCATCTTCATGGCTCTCCTTTGGATGCTCTCTAATAGCCTTATATCTTTCTTATTGGGGTGACCAAAAGTGCCCCCAGGACTCAAGGTGAGGCTTCCCCAGTGCAGAGTAGAGTGGGACAATCACCCCTCTTGACTGGCTGGCGTTGCTTTGCCTGATGCCCCCCAGGACACAGTTGGCCCTCCTGGCTGCCAGGGTACTGCTGACTCATATTCAACTTAGCATCAACCAAGACCCCCAGGTCCCTTTCTGCATTGCTGCTCTCCAGCTTCTCATTCCCCAGTCTGTCTGTACATCCAGGGTTGCCCTGTCCCAGGTGCAGAATCCGGTACTTACCCTTGTTAAGCTTAATATGGTTGGTGATTGTCCAGCCTTCTCATTTGTCGAGGTCTCTCTGCAGGGCCTCCCTGCCTTCAAGGAAATCAACAGCTCCTCCCAATTTAATGTTGTTGGCAAAGTTACTTAGTATACCTTTGAATCCTGTGTCCAAGTAATTTATGAAGATGTTGAAGAGAACTGGCCCTAAGGTGGAGTCCTGCAGAACCTCACTAGTGACAGGTCACTAGCCTGTCACCCCTTTCACTATAACCCTTTGTGCCTGACCTGTCAGCCAGTTGCTCACCCACTGCATGACGGTTATCTAGCACACAGTTGGATAAACATATCATTTTGTCCATAAGGATCCTGTGAGAGACAGTGTGGCAGTGGCTCTCTGGCCACAGAGAGCAACACATAACTTTCCCAGGCCTTTCTGGGAAAGGCTGTGAGAAGATCAGAGAAAACAATGAGAAACAATTCTTATCTTCACTTGCTGCACCTGTTATTGTGAACATGTGGAATGTGTTATGGAGATTTGTTTGCCAAAGGGTGGTTTCTTAATTAGCCGATGGTGTTTGGATTGGTGGACCAATTAGGTCCAGGTGTATCGTAACTGTCTATAAAAGCAATGGGTTTCTTAATAATGAAATATAGAATAATATAATAAAGAGATTGATCAGCCTTCTGTGAATCATGGAGTCAATACTAATTATTACCTGGCTGGGGACCTGTTGCAATGACAGGACAGTATCAAAATTTTTACTGAAATCCAAAAAGATCACAACTGGTTTTGCGTGGTTAACTAGGTGGGTTACCTTGTCATAAAAGGAAATTAAATTTGTCAAGCAAGGCTTTCCCCTCATGAATCTGTGCTGGCTGTGACCAATGACTGTGTTGTCCTTTGAGTGTTTTTCAATGACTTCCAGAATAATCTTCTCTATAACTTTACCAGGCACTGAAGTGAGACTGACAGGCCTACAGTTTTCAGGGTCATCCTTCTTGCCCATCTTGAATACTGGGGCAACCTTTGCCAGCTTCCAGTCAGCTGGGACCTCTCCTCTTACCTTGCTGTGATTCTCCACCTTGAGGAACACACTGTTTGGGAGGTGGAAATCCTTGTTGAGCAATGTTTTTTCATTTCCTCCAATTCTAAATTTGACTTGAAACAAAAGCACATATAATGTTGTAGATATGTGGATTCTGCTACTTCTTGGGATAGTAAGGGCTTTAATTTTTCCCTTCCTAAATTCACAACAGTGGTAAGTGTACTGTCTTGCTTTCCAGCAGGTTTCAGAAAGCACCAACTTCTGCTGATCTAGTTGATGCCAAAGATTATAATTTTGTTTCTAAAAAGGTCAGAAGGCAGTCCTATTAAAGTAGATGATCAGGACTGTACTAGTAAGTGGGTGCAAAGTGGGAGTTAAAAGGAATTCTCTTATCTTTGTATGATTGCTTAGCTATTGCTATGCAAGGGAGGAGAGCTCTTCTGTTACTGTAAAGCATTTTTGTAGTAAGGAGATGTTTGTATTAAAATATAAGCATTGCATCTCGGTGTGTTCAAATGCACTAAAGTGTTAAAAAAAAGTGAGGGATTGCATTTTTATTTTTGCACTTCTTAAAAATTTTCCATTTATAAGACCATTGTGAAGATTTTCTTTAAAATGAATGCTAGTGATATTCCTTGTCCATGGGTTTGGTGTATTAGAAAAGATGCTGCCATTTAATTGAACCACTTGTCCTTTAAAGTCTGATAGAGTTGTTGAGTTTGAGGTGTTTGGTATTTAAAAAAACCAAACTTGTTGGCCTTGTCCTTCAAGTAGCATAGTGTAAACTGTTTCCAGTGTGACAGTTAAAGGCCAAGTAGTTTTGGATATCTGCAGAATAATTCTGTATTGCACCAGAATGAACAATGTTAGAAATAAATTAGTATAATACTGAGCAGGCAGGAGTAATTTTAAGGGTCAGATATGCAGAGGTCTTTAGAGAGTTTAACTGCTGTTGGTTGAAAACTATTTGCATATCCAATGCAGAAAATAATTGTGGTGGCATGGCCAAAGTCCCTGGATGTTAATCCTTTTTTGTAATGGGTGCGTAAATGTATTTTGCACTTACAACCCAAAATCCTGCCTTGGTGTACTATATAGGCATTGATGGGGCTGTTCCTAAGAGGTGCATGACCTTTGTTTCACAGGGGACAGTTCAGGATCAGAGGGATATGGAGGCAAATTGTACTGATCTGAAAATGCATAACCCTTTTGGTACAGCAAAGGAGATACTCAACTTCCCAGACTGCCTTCAGTGTCACCCTTGAGCCAAGAATGACACAAGAACAGATGAGAGACCCAATTGCAAGATGAGAAAAAGAAGCTTTATTACAAAGGATTCTCCAGTTTATATAGACCGATATGATACATTCTACTTGATTGGCTAGTTAATAAAAAACATCTTCTCACACACCGTCCTTGAGAAGAACAGGAAAAAAAAGTGGAAAAACACCACCTGCAGATTGTTTATACTAACAAGTTATCACATTCCTACAAC